>NC_052048.2:184581066-184704721 GCF_903992535.2 Arvicola amphibius
AGATAGTTATTAGGAAGTTAAGTGTTGGGGGAATGTTCAGTATATGAGTTTCCTGACAGAAGCTGGCAACAAGCAAGTAAAAAGGAAAAGGAAAAACAAAGCAAAACACACAATCCACAATCCCAGGGAACCTAGACAACAATGAGGACCCTAAAGAGACATACATGAATTTAATCTACTTGGGAAGTAGAAAAAGAAAAGATTTCCTGAGTAAATTGGGAGCATGGGGACCATGGGAGAGGAGAGAAGAAGAGAGGGGAACAGAGAAAAATATATAGCTCAATAAAAACAATAAAAAAATTAAAAATTGTTCTTTTCTTATAGCACTAGGGATCAAGCCCAGGGCCTTATGCATGCATGCAGTTCAAGTACCCTGCCACAGAAATATGGTACATGCAAACATGAGCATATGCCCAAGAGTTACATACAAAGAATGATACCTGAGGAAGGCTGGGTGGCTCTGGTTAAGTTTTTATAATGTCGAGCATTACATAAAAGAATAGAGCCTTGGACTTGGGTTGGGGAGATGGTTATATAAGGTGAGGTTTCCTCGAAGGACTGGGGGTCATCAAAGACCATTATTTATACAGAAGTTGTTTCTTCAAGAAGCAACTCTGAGAAGGCCGCCAACGATAATTACTACCTGGACCCTTCACCTACTGATCTCTGTTTGTATTCATTGCTACATTCCTAATATAGATAAGGCTATTTTTTTTAACAGAAGGGCAGTTTTCCAAAGCTAGTTCCTATCTCTGTAAATGTCTGGAAGCACTCTGAAAAAAAGCCTCAAAATATGCCAAAGAAGTTGCTTTGGTTTAGGTGTGACTTTACCCCCAACTCCCCATTCATAAATCCAGCAGAAATTATGGTACCTATTAATAATGATGAAATTGACAAATTATGAGAAGAAAGTAAATCCAGGCAAAGAGCTTGTAGTAATTTTTTGGGAGAGATTAACAGCAAATATCCCAAAAGCAAGAGAATTCAATTTACAAAGAGAATTAGCTGGATCCATCTTCACATTGTATGGGACACACAAATAACTAGAGCCCCTACATTCTATACTGATGCAAATAAATCAGAAAAGGCAGATTACAAATCAGAAAATTTAAGTAAAGCAGATCAAAGTCCTTTTGATTCTATCCAAAAGTCAGAATTATATCCTATTATGGAACAAGAGATTTTAAAGAACATCTCAACAAAGTTGTTGAACCCAATATGCAGAAAGACTTTGTTTTTATATACTAAAACCAATTAATTTATACCATATGATACAGAATTCACTTTATTATTTATTCAGTTACAAGTTACAATCAGGAATAGGCGTTATCCCATATACATAACATATATCCTATCCCATATGAGTCTGTAAGGCCCTCTAGCACAAAGTAATGCAGAAATTTACCAATTATTGATTGGAAGTGTGCTGAAGCCCCCAGAATTTGATAAAAGACATCATGTGACTAGTAAAGGTTAAAAAAAGACTTTTTCATTATGTGGCAGCAAGCCGAGGAAAGTATAAGAAAACATCCTACTTGTTCTTTAGACAACCAAACTCCACTATCTGCAGGAAGCAACCCAAAGGGTACTCAAAGGAATGAAATCTGGCAGGTGGATGTGTTCCATTTTGTAGAATTTGGAAAACTAAAATATGTACACCACACCACTGATACCTATTCAGGTTTTCAATGGGCATCTGCTTTGAGTTTGGAAAAGGCTAATTTGGCAATCACACATTTGCTAGAAGTTATAGCCATCATGGGTCTACCCATACAAATAAAGACAATGCTTCTGCATATTTTTCTAAAAAATAAAACAATATTTTTATTACTATAATATAAAGCATATTACAGGTATGCCACAGAATCATACAGGAAGGCAGTTATAGAATGATCTAATTAAACTCAAAAGGATATGTTAAACAAATAGAAAAAGATGATAAATAACCCCAGAAATAGATTGCATAAAGTTTTATTAACTTTAAATTTCCTAAATTCTAATGAGAAAGGAAAAACGGTTGCTGAGAGACATTAGAAAATAGAAAAACCTATAAATCAGTCAATATACTTTAAAGAAGTACTAACCTCAGAATGGAAATCAGGACATGTGTTACATTGGGGAAGGAACTCTGCTTTTGTTTCCATAGGAGAAGAAATGTTATGGATACCATAAAAATTGATAAAGATTCGATTTGAACAAGAGACACCTCTTATGTAGAAGAGATGACTTGAAGTTTTTGTCATACAAGTCTCTCATATTGGCCTGGCTGCTGTTGACTATGTATCTAGGCATCATGTTTTGGGGTAATTATTGTTTTGGGGTAATTATCTAGGCATCATGTTGACTGGTATCTAGGCATCATGGTTTGGGGTAATTATTGGTTTAGGTGCCAAGTTCTAAGTTTTTGTTAGATGGATGGTTTTTTCTCCTGAGTGGCCTGTGGTTTTGGTGGTGGGCTGTGTCCTGTCTTCCATCAGGGTACCTCTGCTGGGATTCTGGCAGCCTGGATGACCTCTGGGGTTCTGGGTGCTGTAGGCAGAAATATATCTCTGTACATCTAGAAAACCTAACTAACATAACTACAAGCTTGATTATTATAGGTGACTATCTATTAACTCATATTTCTTAATTATACATTACATTTATTACATTTTTAAATGAACTGTACAAATACAATACCTTAATCAAGAGTGTATATATATATGTATGTACACACACACACACACACACACACACACACACATATATATATATATATATATATATATATATAACAAAATTGACCTTAACTTTGTATCAATAAACCAAGATTCACACCAATGCAAAGTATTCATCTCTATAGCATACCCCCCTTTAAATGTAAACAAACATTTATAAATAATCATTTAGGGATTTTGGACATTGTTCTCTAGACTACTTCTTCCTGGTTGGATGTGCTGTTATTCATGTCTTTCCTTGGGTATCCTGTGTGATAGGTCCATCTCAGCCAGCAATCCTGAAGCTATCATGGATGTTGGACCATCTAGGCCATTGCTTCAGGGGTTCTTGTTTGATCAAACCACATTAGCTGGTAAGGAATCCATAGCTTTCTATCCTCTGAGGAAACAAAAGCAGAACCTCTTTTCTAAAGCAACATTGTCTTAGACACAGATTTTTAAGTCAAAATGCCTTTCAAATATTTTTTTGTTTAGTTTGGCAACCAATACAATGAAATGTATCTCTGTACTTAATTCATTCACAGTCAAAAATTCAAAGAAAAAAATAATTTTTTTTCTCTCTGTGCATTTATCACCTTTTCATAACGTATTTTTCTTTACTTCTTTAATCTATGGCTGTCTGTGCTCCTTTATATTACTTTTATCATCTCTTTAAAGACTTTTATTTTTTAAAAACATTTTCTTTTTTATAACTGTCTATATTCTTTTTCTCTCTCTCCTAAACCTATGGACATTTTTTGAACACACTGTGTCTTATTTAGAGGTCTTTTATGTCTGAATCTTTCCTATTATGTATCTGAAATCCTTTTTCCACAAGGAGCATTTTAAAATGGTAATCAGTGTGGTCACAGCAGCTCTGGATGCTGGCTCTGCCTTTCTTGGCCTTTCAATATGGTGGAGGTACCTTTACTACTAGCTCTAGAATCTCTGGGTAGGAGCCTCATTTACCACCTCAACTCTGGGAAGGAATATGCAGCACATAAACCCTTTTTATCTGAGTAAAAGCTAAATCTGTCATGCAGCACACGGTATGGCCTGGAAATATCTCTGTGTATGGCAATGGGAATCTGACACGCTTTCCTATCTGTACATGTCTAACAGACCCGATTTAGCCTGTCGCCCAGGCAGAGAGTGCTAAGTTGCTGGCATGCTCTAGATACTTTCCTTCTAACCCTGAGTGGGTGGGTGTACAAGAACCCAGACCCAAAGTGGGTAGCAGGGCATGCATGTCAGCCCTAGTCATTTGGGTGACATTTTGTAGGAAAAAAATAGCTCTTTTGCTTCCCAGATGCTCGGATGCAAATAATCACACAGAAACTATATTAAATACAACAATGTTTATGCATATTTCTAGCTAACTCTTATATCTTAAATCCATTAATCCATTTCTATTTATCTGTGTATTACCATGAGGCTGTGGCCTACTGATAAGGTTTTGGCTTGTGGCTGACATCTCTTTCCTTCAGCAGCTACATAGCATCTCCTTGACTCCACCTACTCTCTCTGTATATCTCTGTTCAGATTTCTTACATGGCTTTAATCTACTAAGCCATTTGCCAAAACAACTTCTTTAATAACCAATGGCAATAAAACATAGTCAGAGCATACAAAGGGGAATCCCATTCTGGGTGCTGCCATGGCCTCTGGTAAAGCTTCCACCAGAGTTATGACAGGGGTATGGTGATTGGGGGGAGTGTCTGTTGGAAGTAGGCTGGATGGGTTCTGAGGAAGTATTGGCAGTTGTGGGATGGGGAGCTTACTCAGGTTTCTGGGGCCTCTGGTAATGCAGGGGCTCCACCCATATTATAGGTTAGGATATAGTGATGAGGAGAGAGGGGGCACTGTTGGGGGTAGGCTGTGTGGGCTCTGAGGCAGTGTTAGATGTCTGTGGGTGGGGTGACATGGCTTCTGATAAATCAGGAGTCTTTCACTAGAGTTGTATGATGGTTAGTTTAGATAAAGGTTTGTCTATTTTGTTGATTTTCTCGAAGAACCAACTCTTTGTCTCATTGACTCTTTGTATTGTTTTCTTTGTTTCTATTTTGTTGATTTCAGATCTCACTTTGTTTACTTCCTGCCATCTAGTTCTCTTAGATGAATTTGCTTCTTTTTGTTCTAAAGTTTTCAAATGTTCTGTTAATTCACTAGTGTGGGATTTTTTTCTAGCTTCTTTATGTAGGCGTTTAGTGCTATGAACTTGCCTCTTAACACTGCTTTCATTGTGTCCCATAAATTTAGGTATGTTGTGTGGTCATTTTCATTGAATTTTAGGAAGTCTTTAATTTCTCCCTTTATTTCTCCCTTGACCCATTGATGATTCAGGTGAGCATTGTTTAATTTCTATGTGTTTGTGGTTTTTCTGGAATTAGTATTGCTGTTGACTTCTAGTTTTATACCATGGTGATCTGATAAGGTACATTGGGTTATTCCATTTTTTTTTTATTTGTTGAGGTTTGTCTTGTTACCGAGTATGTGGTCAATTTTTGAGAAGGTTCCATGAGGTGCTGAGAAGAAGGTACATTCTTTTCTGTTTGGATGGAATATTCTATAGATGTCTGTTAAGTCCATTTGAGTCATAACATCTGTTAGTTCTCTTATTTCTCTGTTCATTTTTTGTCTGATTGACCTGTCCAGTGGTGAAAGGGGAGTGTTGAAGTCTCCCATTATTAGTGTGTGGGGTTTAATGTAAGATTTAAGCTTTAGAAGTGTTTCCTTCACATATGAGGGTGCTCTTGTATTTGGGGCATAGATGTTCAATATTGAAATTTCCTCTTGATGGATTTTTCCTTTGACTAATATGAAATGACCTTCTTTGTCTCTTTTGACTGATTTTAGCTTAAAGTCTATCTTATTAAATATTAGGATAGCTACACCCACTTGTTTCTTAGGTCCATTTGATTGGTATATTTTTTCCCAACCCTTTACTCTGAGACGACGTCTGTCTTTGAAGTTGAGATGTGTTTTTTGTATGCAGAAGAAGGATGGATTCTGTTTTCATATGCAATCTGTTAGCCTGTGCTTTTTTTATAGGTGAGTTGAGTCCATTTACATTAAGGGATCTTAATGACCAGTGATTGCTATCTTGTGTTAATTTAGTTTTCATTGTTGGTAATGTTAATTTGTGTGATTTTCCCTTCTTTGGGATTTGCTGCTATGAGACCATCAATTGTCTGTGTTTTTGTTGGTGTAGCCAGCTTCCTTGGATTGGAGTTTTCCTCCTAGTATTTTGTGTAGGGCTGGGTTTGTGGCTAGGTATTGGTGAAATCTAGATTTGTCATGGAAGAGTTGTGTGATGGATGCAGTGGTAAGGAGAGGGAGGCTGTTGGGGGAAGGATGGGTGTGCTCTGAGGAAGTGCTGGTGTTCTATAGGTGGGGCACCTCTCCAGTGTCCTCATTTGTAAAGTAGCTGGTCAGTGTTTAATCCCATCAAGGTGCCTCTGGGGTCACCATATAATCTCAATTTTTGAAAAAGGGCATAGAGATAGAATAAGGAAGGATCCTTCCCCAAACATCTTTCTGTCTGTCTGCCTTTGTTTATTGTTGTTGTTGTTGTTGTTGTTGCAGGTTTTTGGAGACAGGGCTTCTCTATACAGCCCTGGATGTCCTGAAGCTCTCTATGTAGACCAGGCTGGCCTCGAACTCACAGAGGTCAAGTGACTCTGCCTCCTGAGTACTAGTACTAACAGCATTTGCTACCATGCTCAGCTCTTTCTTTCTATTTTTAATTAAAATTACACAATTAAGTAAACAGACATCTTGGGTTCCAAGTGGCTTGTCCTGAAATTGTTTTCTGTGGTGAATCCAAGGTTCTGGTTTTATCTGAGTGGAGGTCCCTACAAGGATAAAGGAACTCTGTCTGGTTCTGGCAGCCATTCTCTGACTTCCTATCTGACAATGCAACCTCCATGATGCACAGGCATTCACCATGGTGCCATCTTCTATCTGACCCTCAGCAGAAGCCAGACATAGGTTAGCTGATTTTAAACTTCCAGCCCCTAAACTAATGATGTAAATGCACTTTTCTTTACACATACAGAGCCTCAGATATTCTATTACAACCACAACACACCAAAACATGAGTACAGAAGTGTTTAGGGATGGACATTTTATTCTCCCAACATTATGAAATCTTTTCCCTGTGTTTTCTGTCACTTACTGAACAAGAAACTTTTCTGACTATCAAAGACAGGGAGGGAACAGCAAGATGGCAAAGGCACTCGCAGCCAACTCTACGTCCTGGGTTTGAGTCCTAGGACCTATGGTAGAAGAGAAGAAACTAAGTCCTGAAGGTAGCTCTCTGATTTCCACAAGAGTGCATGGCACACAGTGCACCTCATGCACATCTTGCACCTCCCCAAATAAATTAAAAATATAAACTATACATTAAATATATTAGTTATATGTAATTAAATATATATGGTATATATTTAAATCCAGATTCCTATACGCACAACATGAAGACTCACTTTTCCCCAATTCTGACCTTTTATTCAACCCATTCCCTAGACTCTATTTCAATGTACTTCTAACCCTTGGCATGAGTTCCTAGCTGCTACTGTAACAAAGAAACTTCCAACTGAGGAGCTAAAAACAACAAAAACCAGTGTCTCACAGGTCTGAAGAGCGGAAACCCCCAACTCACTTAGGCAGACACCAGACCAGCTCCTACCTGAAGCTCTAGTGGAGGATCCTTCCTAGCCCCTTCCAAGTTTCTAGTGTCATCAAAGGAGTCTTGCGGTAGACTCTGAGGTGATGCCCAGGTTCTTCGACTCTCCCACACGTAACTGGATGGGATATGAAGAAGTAGTGGTAAGTATAGGCTCATTAAACAAGAGTAAAAGCATAGCAAACTTTCTACAGAAAGTAGTGGACTAGAGCAAACAAACACGTAGTTCAAGACCTTCAACTATAAGGCTACAGAGATGGCTCCATGGTTAAGAGCACTTAATGCTCTTCCAGAGGACCTGGGTTCAGTTCCCATCACCCACATGGTGACACACAACCACCTGCATGCCCAATCCCAAGATACCTGATACCCTGCTTTGGCCTCTGAGGGCTCCTACACACACACACACACACACACACACACACACACACACGCATGTGATACACACAAATTCATTTAGGCAGATACAAACACATTTAAAAAAAGTCTTTTTTAAAAAAACACCAATTCTTTCTCACAGTTCTTTTTATGAGATAGGAAGAAAAAGGAGCCAATCTTATGGATGGAAATGGGGGCGTTACCCTGATTGACATATGGGTTGTTTATAACTTTGAAGAGTACGCATGTGTGCAGGCCATACATTCCATAATCATGTGTGTGTGCCTCTGTATATGTGTGTGTGTGTGTGTGTATGTTGTGTGGTGTTAAGTATACTTTTGTGTATATACGTTAGTGTGTGTGATTTTGGACAAAGCCACACCACGTGATCAATAGCTGCCTACCAGGTTTGATGTCTGAGCGGTGTACTGAGGCCATTACTTGAACATCAAAGAGAACATGAACGGTGTGACTGAAGGAAGAATAGCGTTTGAACCAGAACACCAAATTCTAGCACAGATAGTCAGAAAAACCAGGACCAATGCAGCTCTACCAAGTCTAGTAATGCATATCCTCTCCACCAATGGCCCAAATTCAATTCCCACCCTTAAGGCAGTCCTAGAAAGCACCCAAGGTTATGTCTTTGATTTAATGAGAGCTCTTGTGGATAAGGAAGAATAAAAGGAGGAGGTGGTAAGAAAAGGAGGAATTGGGAAAAAATAGAAAAGAATCCCTCTTAAGCATCACTAAACAGTCCTGGGAGTGGTGATACAGGTCAGTCCCAGAGATAAGCTAGAGGAAGGGAGGCATTGGAGTTAAAGAGCGGCTTCAAGCTATTTTGGCTGTTACTGGTGAAACATAAGGCCCATAGTAAATTTCCCAGGCTTTTGCATTTAAATGGGAGTAGACAGTGCTTGCCTTTCATTTCAGCACACAGAGTTGGTCATGAAGAGGACCCTTTGTGTTATGATTAGCTCATGCTTGACCCACTTTGGGAATGCTTTCAGAATGACAGAACATTTCATTCTCAGAGATGTCGCCAGGGTTCAAGGAGGTCTAATCTGCATACCTACAGGGCCTCTGGTGACCCAGCCAGGGCTTTGAGACACTGCTTCCTCCTCTTTTGTAGGCGGGCTGTTATTGTTACTCCAGCTGCACTGGGTGATGACGCCCACCTTTGCATTCTAAACATAGAATAAGAGAGTGATTAATAGAACCTAATCACACCAAAAGAAAATCCTTCTTTAAAAAAAGAAAATCTTCTTGCTTCAGAATAATGTAGTTGTGCTCTATGAACATAAATTTTAGACTTGATTTAACCTTAACAAAAATGTCATTTTTTTTTATAAAGCCAGCACTCAAGTTTCAGGCCAGCCTGGGCTACAGTGTGAAACCCTTTCTCAAAAATAAATTAAAAAAATGAAAATTAAGGGCTGAAAATAGTGTAGTTGCTAAAGGACTTTGCCTTATAAGCATCAGGACATGAGTTCGATTTTAAACAGTTTCTGAGACTTGAACTCATGTCAGGTGTTATGTGTTGAGCTGGCCATTCAAAGGAGAGTCAATGCAGAACATAATTTTAAGCTGTCTGGCAGGGAGGAGCAGTTTCTATGAAATGAACCTCAGACTTCTATACAGAAGCATATTTATTGATTGTACACAAAGACTGTGTTTGGAGTACAACAGGTTCCCCATACCAAAGCCCCTTTGATCTACATGTTCTCTAAAGCAAATCTTCACAGTCCAGCAACTTTAGTCCTTATCATGTAATGTTTTCAGTACCCAATAACTAAAGATGTCCAAGTGTGCCAGATAGTCTTGTGACCAAAGTCACACGCAACAGATGGCAAACTTGCTCAGAAAAACAACTCCATAAATCATAGGGAACAATCACTAAACTCTACCAAGATTTATTCAACAAAGACTAATCCATTTCCACTGTTACCTTAGATGCCATGAGAAACAGCTATTACATTTTCATGTTTACCCTAGATACAATGACTCTACTAGATTTCCACTATAGACCATCAAATCTATGCTACATTCCAGACCAGCGCATGGATGGATATGGTGAATCATGCCTATGATCTCAACACTTGGAAGCAGGAGGCGACATAATCAGAAGTTCAAGGTTATCCTCCTCAGGCAATATGCAAAGTTTGATGTCATTCTGGGATCAACCAGGATACAGGAGACCCTGTATCAACACAGAACAAAACAAACACATATTTTATCAACCTATCATAACCATTTGTGCAAACAGATGATTAACTTCTGACCAAACTGCTGCAGGAGAAACTGGTTGGTTATACCAAAATGCTCACAGGACCCACCGTCTGAGCATCAGTAAATCTAGATCTAAACAGAAAGTGGAATGAACACTCCACTCCTTGTCTCTACTGTCACAGTGAGGCTTGTAATAATCAAGGGACTCGATAGCCAAGAGTCCCTCCTCAGAGTCATAGGGCTGAAGGGACTTCTGGTGAGAAACCTTGAGTGTGAAAGAAGAGCAACCGAACTTTCCCTGAGGGATTGACAGCTGCACCAAAGTAAAGGAGCATCCTTTATACTCAAGTACAAAAATCACAAAAGTGGAGTGGGGTCTTTCTTGAAACAAAACCTTAGCTTTGAGGAAAGTGTAGGTTTCATGCTACCAATTTACATTTTTCTTTGTAAGAAACTGTTTAGATAATAGTTGCTATCGAATAATGAAACTTGAAGAGCACCTTCTATCTTTGTCTGAGGATGTAGTTGGTCTGAGCATCCATTACATTGAAAACAAAAAAAAAAAAAAACTGAAAGGAAGAAAGGAGGGGAGGGAGAGAGGGAAGGAGAAATCAAGGGACTTTTTGATGTTTGGGGAAATGATTAAGTCACGACAGCTCTGAGCTAACCCATGGGGTGATCTATTAGTGGATTCGTGATTTTATGGCAACAATGGCAGTTACTGGAAACTTCCCGAATGGGGCCTTCAAGTGTTGCAACTCAGATGAAAAAGTACCCTGGCAGTCGGGAGCCACTTACAGGGAGAGAGTGGATCACTGGGATGTGTTTCTGGGGGCTGCAACTTACCCCAGACCACTTCCTCTCTCTCTCCTGCATCATGGCTGTCATAAGGCAAACAGACTCCTCTGCCACATACTCTACCCACCCACACACACACTTCTGCACCCATGCGTCTCTACATTGTCTCAGGCCCACAGTCAGTCATGGGCTAAAGTCTCTGAAACTAAGAGCTATAATGAACCCTTCTTCCACTGAGTTGTTTTCTAAAGAACTTTGTCAAAGAGGTGGTAAGTCTGACTAACTCATGGGAATTGAATGTTTGCTTTTCTATGTCAATATTTCCCCTACACATCTGCATTTGATTAAATCGTAGCTTTGGGCATTGAGTTGAAAAGAAAGACGTGGAGGAGGAGGAACTCTGCCAGCTTAACCACACATCTCCTTAAATATAGTAGAGGCGCAGGGAACTGGGTAACCAAAGAGTAACAGAAGTCAGCCTCGAGTATGAGAAGAGAGGAAGAGAGTAGGGAGACCCCGGCAAACAATGCTGTCTGACTGGGGTCCTCAAGGCAACCTGCTCCAGGGACATAGTGTCTTTCCACCTGCTCTTCCCAGATTTGTCCCATGTGCTGGTCATAATCAGTGGGCTCCACCCACTTCATGACAAGCTGTACACTCCTGCAGTCTTAGCCAGTTCCTGGAGTGTGCCTTCAAATCTTCTACCACACCACCAAAGTTGTCCTGGCCAGTTGCCTGAAGACCAGTATGACCTCTGTTCCCTCCCTGGGCATTCTTGAGCTGAAGTTAAATGTTTTCTCAGCTGCTCACTCATGAATAAAGAACCCAGTTCACATTCAAGGAGCCCACATGCTATGAATTTTAAACCTAACTAAAAGAAATAAAATTGTTATATTAATACCGCAGAAGGAAGGAGGGGTTGGTACTAGTTACTTCAGTCTATACTTGTTACTTTCTTGCAATACCTGACAAGAAGCAACATAACAGGAAAAGGGAAAAGGTTTATTGTGCCTCACAGTTCAAGAGGGCACAGTCCCTGGTGGTTGAGGAAGATGAGTCAGCAGGAGAGGAGGCAGCTGGTCATGCTACATCACAGGCAGAAAGCAGTCAACTCCTTGTCTTCTCTTTATTCACTGAAGACCTCAACCCACATTTCAGGTACCCTTTCTACCTCAGTTAGCCTAACCTAGAAAATGTCTCACTGACATGCCCAGATGAAGGGGCATGGTTGATCGGTAGTAAAAATTAACCAGACCAGCTTAATATAAAATATTCAGCTTTAATAAACAGAAGAAAGGTAACTCACAAAAACCAGGGTTCTAGTGATCCAGGAGTGCAGGAAGCAAAAAAGGAAGGGGCAAGTGCACCTGGATCTTTTATTTGTTTTCTGTGGTCCCAGGGGGACACACCCTAAACAGAATGTGATTGGCTGAAGTTCCCCATCATCTCCCCCTTTGTCTAAACAAGATCGAACTAAACCCAATACAACTATATACAGTAGGAACAGATACCAAATATAAATTTACAAACAACAAACAAAATTAAGCAAGAAACACACAACAAAAGTTTTACTAAGCATTATATTTCAAGGAGTCTAAATAATGTAGAGGGTAACTACAATTATCTAATCTTGAATTCCATCAAAGATCTGAGAAGGGAAGTAATATTACTTGAGCAACCAGGAAGTACAAACGAGAAACTTCCAAAGTGTGCAACAAATGACAGAGACAACTGACTACCTAAGCAATCACCCAAAGTCTCGCTTGCAATGTTGAGGCAACCAACTTTGGCTAAGGCCTAACATAACTGACATACCATTTTTAAAGGCAAGGAACTTTTTAGAATTATCCTACCCTGTCTTGGCAAGATAAGACAATCCTGTTGTTATCCATTTATGGATACTCTGTATCTCTGTCAGTAGTCGAGGTATGGGCTTTTCTTTGCCCAAAGTCCAGTTCTGCCAAGAAGAAGACAAGTTCCAAGCAGAGTGTCTTTGGTGCTCAACGTTCTCTCGGGAATAGAGCGGTGTTGCCAGGAGTGATTGTGTCTTGTTAGCACGGAACTCTAGGTTAGATCAAAGGCCATTTTCTACAGCTCTTCGAAGAGGTTGATGATTATATTATCTATACTAAATATAATCTCTATGTATCTAAAGAACCTGATTAGCCTAAACATAAATATGACAGACATATATAACTATTGATTTATAATTCTCGATAACTATCTAACTTGAAGACTAAGAGAGTAAACAACTGTGCAATAAATGAGAACAATGATCTCCAAATGTAAACAGTGTATGTCATTGCATAAATAATATCAGAGGTAGAAATGTCAATACGATATATATATATAACACAAATGTTTTAAACAGAGGTAGAAGCATACAATATTCAATATACTTTAACTTTTGTATCAATATACAAGAATCAATACCAATATAATTTTCTAAAAACGATAACTCACAAATACCAATTATCCCATCACCCAGAGAGCTGTTCCCATGATGATTCTAAAGCCTGTTAAGTTGGCAACCAAGACTGACAATTCCATTCTCCATCGAGATGTTTACAGTGTAGAGACAAGGAAACAGATTTAGACGAAGTTCTTTTAGACCAGCTGCTCTCAACTTACAGGTCTCAATTCCTTTGGGGATCACATATCAGATATCCTGCATGTAATCAGATATTTACATTATGATTCATAATAGTAGCAAAATTACATTTAAGACGTGGCAACAAAATAATTTTATGATTGGGGGTCATCACAATATGAGGAAATGTATTAAAGGGTGGCAGATTTGAGAAGGTTGAGAATCACTGGTTTCGACACAACATCATACTATATTCTCCTACATGGTCTCAGACTCCGGTGTCAAACCATCTTCCTGCTCTCAGCACCCAGAGTCGCTAGAACTACAGTGTGTGACGCCACACCAGGGAAGTGTTGGGATTCTACAGTGTTCTCTTTTGTCTTTACGATTTTAAAGAAAGAAAACTAAATTGTCTTTCTACTTTTGTTTCCTTTGTTTTCTGAGGCAAGGTCTTGCTATGTAGCCGTGCCTGGCCAAAAACTCACTACTTGGCCTAGGTTGGCCTTGAATGGCCTCAGGCTTCTGGGTGTTGGGATTATAAGTACGTGCTTCCACATCCAGCTCTTTTTCTATTATTTAAATATGAATAGCCTGTCTAAGTCATGCTTAGCTCTTCATATTTAATGACTAAAGTAAATAAGTGAAGAGATAAACAACCGTGACCTGTTCAGTGCCCCAGATTGCTGTCTGGACCCTTCTTGCCAGAGGAAGCTCGCATCTCTGCACCAGGATGTTTAATTGGGAGCTGTTTACCTAGGTATTTGGGCTGCACCCAGGATAAAGTATTTACAGGTCACGAACCACTGTGAGGAGTCAGGTAAGCTCCAATGGATCAGTACGAGATTCAAGCTGGTCGAGAAGTGGAAACACACAGGGTCAAGTGCCAACCCACAGAAAGAGCAGTAAGATCATGAGATGCAACCTCTTGCAGCAAGGAGTACCCTTAGCTCCAAATACACTCATCCCACACCTCATATGGGCAGTGGAGTGGAGTGCATGCAGTCACTTCTTACAGGGGTAAAAACACTTTTCTTGTTCCATGGTGTCTGAACTATAGAAGCTGGGGGCTCGCCTGCAGGCACTGACGTAGGAAAACCTAAAGTGTTCTGAAAACGGCACACATGTGCCCAAAACAGGGTGGTGGATGGGCAGGCGAGGGACAAGAACAGTCATGTGTGCTTGAGCTATGTGCACGTGGTGAGCTTGTCATTGTGTCCTGCATTTGTACCAGTTCTCGCTAGAGACCCAGGGGCTGTCTTCGGGTGTTGCATAGGGGTCCCGGGTACACTATGTATTTCCAACTGTCTTCATATGCCCCACATTGGACAGAAATAGAATGGGAAAATTGTGGTATAGTCATACAGTGAGATCCTCAGAGGGGAAAGAGGTAGGGGACAGAGATAGGCACAATGATGAAGATGGATCTTAAAGCCACAAGGCACATTTCTGGTGATGACAACACAGGGTCGGTTATAAAGCTCTCAGGCCAGCTAATCAGGCTTATGTGGAGAAGTCCATGGTCAAGGAGAGATCCAGCCTCAAATAAACAGTGGAAGGTGTCTGATGACCCACAGGAAGTTGTTCTCTGACCTCCACACGTGTGCCAGGCTTGCACACTACCGCTACATGTGTGCGTACATGTACACATACACAGAGAGAGAAATGAGGAAAAACGCTTGTCTAGCAAGCATGAGGACCTGGCACCACAGTTAAAAAACCCAGTACCTCTCAGTTCTAGCAGGAAGGAACTTTGGAATATCTAGACCTGAGATTTTATGTGGGTGACATTCCCTGGGCTACTGTTCTTTTCCATTACTCAGTAGCTCCATGAGCCATTGTTTATGTTGAAAGCTACGCCAGGGCTTTATGTGTAAGAGACTACCATTCTTATCACAGACATTATCAAAACCTTCTAATTTTGTTCATGTGTTTGTTTATAGTTTTATTGACCCTAAAATGGATTTCATGACAGTACTTTGGGCAGACGGCAGTGAAATGTCTTATGCTGATAAAAATCTGTTATCATAGTGTTCTAGAGATACAAAAGTAAATGGTCCTCATCTAATTGATTCGATGTGTCTTCGGTGTGAACACATGGAATAAGGACAATAATAGAAAGATCATCACGGTCTGGAAAGAGCTAACACAGCCTGTCACTCCACACTGGCGCTTCGCCAACAAATATGCTGATTAGGGAGCATCATAAAATTTAAATCGAAATCCCCTCTGGCTAGACTTGAAATTTCAAGTGAGAGCTGGGGTCCTCAATCTTGTCAGTAAAAGAATTTAAGAATGACTACCAAGGAAGCTGGAGGACGATTTCAATGGACTCCAAAAGAATGGCTACAAGGCAGATGAGCAAAATCTCTGCAGCTGTCCAGATGAGGGAGAGCCAAGGAGAAAGCTACGCCATCTGAGTGAGACCCCGAAGTCAGTCACATGGCATAAACCAGGATAAACAGCTGCATGGCAAATGGTGGGGGTGGAGGGAGGAAGCTTCAGAGAAGCAGAAAGGATGCTCAAAATGTCGGGAAAAGAATGCTTAGAACACAGATTATCAAATAGTCCTCCACGGAGCACAAGTCAGGGCATGGAAACTCAAACAACTGATCACATTACATCCATGATCAAGAGAAGAGAAAGACAAAACACGCATGTCTGTTAGTGCTGGGGTGGCTATCTGAATTATACTACCCCAAAATCACTCCTAGGGAGTGCCATGGGTCTATTCACATCAATTATCACGATCAAGGTCTTTGGTCATTGGTGACACACACCTTTAATCCCTGCACTCAGGAGGCAGAGGCAGGTGGATTTCTGTGAGTTCGACCAACACCCCTATTTTAGTTCAGAATCCAGGGCAGGGTCCTAACATTTACTTTAATCTTATCTTCCTTGTCCTCTGAATTTTGGGACAGCATGGAGTTTGGGTTCGTTTTTCTTTTTTTTTTTTTTCTCTCTCTCATGACTAACAACTTTGAAGAACATTGATTAGTGAGTCATTCTGTGACGGTTGTACAGTTTGTTAGTGTTGCATATTTTTTACAAAAATGTGTTTATCTTTGCCCAGAATTCCTGGAGTTGAGCTCTGGGAATGTGTGGAATTTCCGGAGTGGTGGGATTGTTTCTGTGATAAATGTGGTTGCTGTTAACCTTAGCTGGGTCCAGGATCAGGGCTGGGTGAAAATAAACAAAACCAGCTATGTGGAGTCCCATCCCCCAACCTCTGGGAAGAAATGGAGGTTGAAGCCAATTCCTAATGGCCAAAGAGTATCAACTACACCTATTGAAACCTCAGTGAAAACCCTGCGCAGGGAGGCTTTGGGAGGATGGAGGGTAGCGCACACAAAGACTTACAAGTGCTGGTCCCGCTCTGGCCTAACTTCTTGCTCCATGCATTATCTTCCACCTGGCCATTTTGGCTTTTGCAATAAGACTGAAATTGTAAGTACAGAGCTTCCCTGAGGTTGACGAGGCCCTGAGAAGAGTTGTTAAATCTAAAGGAGGGCAGATTGGGGAGCCTCCACGTTTGGTATTAGGGGGCAGAAATGTGTGCAGGTTGTTACTGGAATTACAGGACAGAAAGCTCTGATTCCTGAAGTCCACCTCACAGGTCCGATATGAGCAGTGGTAAAAGGCAGAGAAACTTGAGGCTGAATTGGGAGGAATAGATAAAGGGGTCCGGACACCCCAAGATCATCTTCAAGAGACTGAGGGAAATGTTGCAGTTCTATAGAGAAGAAAAGAAGGAGGAGGCTGGGCTTTGCATAGAAGACAGAGAGGGTGACCCTGGTCAAGGCGGTGAGCTGATTGGTCAGAACTTCAGTTTTGGTTCTTCAGGATTCTGAAGGAGTTGTTTTTACTGTCATCGCTTAAGGGGAGCCATCTGGCTCCAGATGCAGCTTCACACCAGGTTAATTCTCCCAAATTAAGGGGTGAAATTATCATGGGTTGACCTACCCTGCCAGGTTCCTTGTTGTTCCGGGTTCTTTTGGTATTTTTATGTAAAGAAGTTTATAGAATGCACCCTGTCATTTCTGGAATTTATGGTTAGTGCAGATGGAGCGTGTTAGTTCGGTGACTAGCGCTAGTCTTCAAAGTGAGGCCATCTTGAGGAACTACAGGTCTGGGTTGACTCCAGATAGTGTCAGAATAGAGTATAATTGTGACAGCCAGCAGGTGTCAGAGAATAGGTTGTTGGAAAATTATACAAAAGGTTATCTGAGGTCTCTTGATTCCAGATAGTTTAGTACCAGAGCTGAATATATGTGGGGGGCAGCTAGCCAACAGATGCCAGAGAAATACATTTTGGAAAATTACACAAAGGTTTGCCTGAGGTCTCTGGTTATTCATTTCTGGCAAGAATGCCATAGAAGTGATTATAATTCTCTAAGTGTCAAATCAGGACACCACCTCAAGGCATACATGATACTGGCACATATTATTACTTGGATGTTACCTGGGATCTTTTGCTTAAGGCAATTGCCAGGTTTATGCACTTGACATTTATGATTTTCTTTTATCTCTTGTTTTTAAGTGTTTTGGGCTCTAAATAAAATATTAAACTATTAGATAAGTTCTTCTGAGTTTCTAAAGATTTATTTTTCCCCATATACCTGTAATTCTAATACTTGGGAGGACAAGGGTTCAAGGCCAATCTGAAACACATGAGACCACATCTCAAAACGTCAAGAAAAAAAGTGAAAAATTATCATTTGTCTTAGTTCTACTTCTATGAATACATACCATGATCAAGGCAGCATATAAAAGAGAAACATATGAGGTGGATAGCAGTGGTGGTGCATGCCTTTAATCCCAGAACTCAGAAGGCAGAGGCAAATGGATCTCTGTGAATTTGAGGCCAGCCTGATCTACAGAGTGAGTTCCAGGACAGCCAGGGCTACACAGAGAAACCCTGTCTCAGAAAAAAAGAAAAGGAAGAGGAAGAAGGAGGAGGAGAAGGAGAAAAGAGAAAAGCATCTAACTGGAGGCTTGCTTCCAGTTTCAGAGGATGAATCCATAATCATCATGGCAGGGACTGTGGTGGCAGACAGGCAGGCAGGCAGGTAGGCAAGACACTGGAGCATTAGTTGAGAGCTCACATCCTAATCTGTAAACAGGAGGCAGAGAGAGCATGAGACTCAGCCTGGCATGGGCTTTAAAATCCTCAGAGACCACTCCCACTGACACACCTGTAACAAGGCCACATTTCCTAATCCTTCTTAAACAATCCACCAACTGAGAACCAGACAACCTGTAGGGACCATCGCATTTAAACCACCACACCATTCTAACAGAGAAAGAAAAATATCTATTTAGCTCATCAAACAAAGCACTGGGTAGTGTTCCAGTTTGCTTTCTGTTGTTGCGATAAATATCATGTCTAAAAGCGGCTTCGGAAGAAAGGGGTTGTTTGACTTGTACTTCTAGTTCACAATCCATCATTGGGAAAATTCGGGGAAGGAGCTGAAGCAAAAATCGTGAAGGAGCACTGCTTACTGGCTCCCTTTCAGCCCATTTTCACCTATCTTTCTTATATAGTACACGCCCTCTAGGGATGATACTGCCCACATTGGGCTGGGGCTTCCTATATCAATTAACAATCAAGAAAATATCCCACAGACATGCCTATGGGCCAATCTGATAGAAGCAATTTTTCACTTGAGATTCCATCTTCTTGAGTGTGTAAAAGGTTACTAGATTAGCCATCACACATATTATACAGGCATTTCCATGTCAAACATAAAGGAGGGATTTCTTTAGAAAAAAAAAACTGCAACAGGAAAAGAAAGGAGTGGATTAAAGCTAATATATATTCCATGGATCTTTATACACATTAATTTATTCATTTAATTTCAATAAAGGAAACTGTTGATAACCACCTATTAATTTGTAATATGCAAATTCTGCTAAATGTTTTTAAAAAATTACCAGTATTTTCTACTTTGAAGTAGTCTGTATTTTGTGTTTATACCAAAGACTTTATGAATGAAGAAAAATAATCTATGCAAAAACTGAAAACAGTACAACATGGCAGAGTTTACCACAGATCCTTAGTACAGATGAATATCAGCAATGGTGTTGAAGGTATTTAAGATTGAAACATGATTTTAAGCCATAGCTATAACTGTTAATGCTGCAAAACTGATACTATCTGAAAGCAAAATATGAGCATGATATTATCCGACACATTGTATCGATGATTCATTTTCCGTCAGCCAACCAAGAACCTTATGAACATAGTAATGGGAATTTTATTCGTTTGGAAGAAAGAGCCTCACACGTTAGCTTTAGATGGGGAATGTTTTCTCAAACTACAAACATCAATATCCAACGATATATTCTTGAATGTTCTATGTTAAAAATTATTTTAGATATAACCCATTATGTAAGCTATGTCAGAAAGATCTAGACTCCTGGCTTTCAAAATAAAGGTATGGGACTGGAGGGATGGGTATACAGTTAAGAGTACTAAGAGTACTTGCTATGCCTACAGAGATCCTGAGTTTAGTTCCCAGCATCCAGGTTAGGTGGCTAACAACTGCCTGGGCGTATCTAATCGCTTTTGGGGACACCTGACTCACATGCCCATACCCACACATCCTTTAAACTGTTTATGCATTTTGTGAGTATTTGTGTGCATGCAGGAAAGATGTCAGGCTCCTGGAACTGAAGTTAGGGATGGTTGCAAGCCACCCTGTGGGTACTTGGAACAGAACTTGGGTCCTTTCCAGGAGAAGTAAATGTTCTTAACTGATGAGCCATTTCTCCAGACCTAAAATGACTCTTTGAAAATATCGTTTTAAGAGCAGGTATATATGTAGGTAAACATTTGTAGTAGTTAGCCCCTGCATATAGGTGAAGAATTTATATATCAAATACTGACTCTTCCATAAAATCCAACACAACGTAACCTGTTGTAGGGAAGCTGAGTGCACCTTTAGACTTACAGGTAGGGGAGCATCATCTGATCTGGCTCTTCAGTGACTCAGCAGAGGAAAATCATGGGCTCCAAAAATGAGGCAGAGTTGCTGACACAGGGGTTCAGGGTTTGTGGACACGGGTGTGGAAAGGAATTAGAGGTACAGTTCAGAGGTAGAAGACCTGCTCCGGGTTCAAGTCACAGTCCTGAAACAAAACAGGAAGTGTACCAGATTTCTTTTTTTTAAGCCACTAACCAGCTCTCAAATCATGACACAGGGACTTCTTATTAGTTATGAAATGCTCGGCCTAGCTTAGGCTGGTTTCTGACTAGCTCTTTTAACTTAAATTAACCTGTTTCTCTTCATTTATCTTTGGCCTTGGTGCTTTTTACTTTTCTTTCCTTCCGTATATGTTACTTTCACTGCTTCTCATGTCTGTCTGTCTGGCAACTGCCTGGTTTATGGCCCCAGGTATGTCCTTTTCTTTCTCCCTTGTTCTTTTCTCCTCCTTCTTATCTTCTCTCTCGAGCCTGGATTTCTCCTCTTATTCTCTCTGCCTGAAAACCCGCCTATTCTTTCTCCTTCCTAGCTATTGGCCGATCAGCTCTTTATTAGGCCAATTAGGTGCCTTAGGCAAGCAAGGAGAAACAAATGCAACACATCTTCACATAATTATACACACATCCTTACAATGTTAGGCAAATGCAGCATAGACAAATGCAACACATCTTTACATAATTATACACATGTCCTTACATTGTTAGTCAAATGCAGCATAGACAAATGCAACACATCTTTATATAGTTAAAATAATATTCCACAACAGAGAAGGGAGAAAGCAACCATTGCCGTAATAACTTAGTCACTCTTTATCCACGTGACCACAACAGTTCTGGGGATAAGACTAGCTTATCAACAGGAAACACCTGTTTGCCTTGATAAATTTGTGTTCAGGAATCCCTGAAGCAAACATGAAGTCAGATATCCATTGGCTCACAGTATTATCTTTCTAGACTGGACTTCACTGGAATGGGATTAGGCATGGGGCTGTTAAGATAGGTTGACAGATAACATTTTCATTCTAAGAAGAGTGCCTACGAAGACTGAATCTAGAAAAAAATAATTGGAATGGTCAAGGATGCAAAAACGCGAGAGTTACCACCAGGGAATTCAGCTGTAAAGCCCCGCAGTGGATGCAGCTGCTGTCACATTCTTCCAAGTGTGCAGAAACCATGCAACATTTTGGCCACAGCTTGAGTTTGTTCATTGATTTCAGTGTTAAAGGAGAACAAAATGGAAGTCCCTGCACATCTAGGCAGGCCCCAGCCATTTAAGGGGTCAGTGTGTTTGTTTTCTTCTTCTAAGTTTTTCTCTAAGCTTTCCTACATGTATACATATTACACATTAAGCACATCCCCCTCAGACTCCTATCCCCTTCTTTTGCTCCTTTCTCCCCCAGTTAGTTCCCTTTGTTCACCTAGAGCAGTAGTTCTCAACCTGTGGGTCTGGACCCCTCCGGGAGTCAAGCAACCCTTTCACAGGGTGAGGAGACACTATTCCTCAAGCGATCATGTGGTTCTGGCTGGCCTTGCCCTTCTTCTCAATTCCCTCTACCTTGCTAAACACTATTAGATTACATTCCTGAAGCTAGCCGCCAAAGTCTGTTTCCTTATTTGGCCACTTCCTCCTCCTGAGGCTGACTACCCCTTTGGTTAATCTGATTCATATGACCATTTAAAATTAAACACCTCATCCTAACATGGAGTTTCCTCCCTTACCTTTATAAACCACCATTTTCCTGTGTGCCACATGTGTCTTCTCTCTATCCAGAGGTAGTCCTTTGTCCCTCCGGGACAAGTTCCCCTCACCCTTTTCCCTCGTGCCCCATCTCCTTTACCACTGCTTCCTAGCCCATTCTAACACAGGCCTCCCCTTCTCTTCTTAAAAATGACACCTGCAATGCATTTCCTGCCGCTTTCTGCCTGAGTCAGAAAGCAGCAACTTTAACTTTTCTTCACCATTTAATAAAGGATCTCTCTGTAAAACCAGATGTTTGGGTGTGGTGTCTAATCTGGGGTCTGGGAGGAAACCTCCCTCTGTGCAGGGGTCTCCTTCATAGGGGTCGCCTAAGACCATCTGAAAACACAGCTACTTACATTGCTATTCATAAGGTTTTTGTTTGTTTTTTATTTTATGTGTATGGGTATTTTGCTTGCGTGTATGTCTGTGTGTTTCATATGCATGTCTGGTGATGCAGAGGTCAGAAAAAGGCATCAGATATCCTAGAACTGATGTCACAGATGGTTATGAGTGCTGGGAATCAAACCTAGGTCCTCTAGAAGAGTAGACAGCACTCTTAACTGCTTAGCCATCTTTCTAGGCCCATAGCACCATTCTTAATGGTTGAAAAGAACTCTATTTGGAGACCAACAAGATGGCCCAGTAGGTAAAGGTACTTGTCATTGTTGTATAACAGTTTCTTCCCAACTGTAGCATTCCATTCTGCAAGGAAGCTCTTTAAGCTGGAAGGTAATCAATTCAAAATATCTTCAGGAAGTCCCCTAAACTGACCAGATCCACTAGACCCTTCCCTGCCACAGTAAGCAGTAAAAGCAGAGAATACCTCTCAGAGTAAATGAGCTAAGCTGCAAAGAAAACTCACGGACAAGCTGCAAAGAAGAACTGAGGCCACAGCAACTGTCTGAAAGACGCAGAAACAGGCCAAGATGTCTGGAAGAGGTTTAGACCAACAGAGGCACCTGGAAAGGACTTCTCCCACCTGTTGAGCTGCCCGAAGGCTGTGCATTGTGTTCCAGGTTCCCAACTTTGTAAGCTGTCGCCCATGTTTAGGGGGGTGGGTCTTGCTGGTTTGCAGCTGTCTTTGAGTCATAGTCATTTCTGCTCCTGTAAGTAAGCTGTCACCCACCCACATTTCTGTAAATAACCCTAATAAAACTCATTGGCTCAGTTTGAGCTTTGGTGGTATCTGTGCTTTGGTATGTTGTGGGTTCCCTATTGGGGTTCGTAGATGTGTGTGTTAAATCTCCCCAGGAAAAGTTGTGTCACACAATAGCTACCAAACTAATGATCTGAGTTTAATACCTAGAGCCCATGTGGTAGGAGAGAATTGACTCCTGCAAGTTGTCCTAGAACTTCTACATATGTACTGTGGCACATGTATGTATCCCCCAATCAATAAGTGTACAAAAATTCCGCTGGGTGTATATGCTACATTTTCTCTATCTCTCTGTTGTCAGATGCCTAGACTGGTTCAATAACAGCTACTACAAAGTGTTGCGATAAATACTGATGTGTAATTAGTTCTGAGATGTGTCGACTAGGAGTCTTTGGGAAATACCCAAGTGGTATGCTGGGTTACATGGTAGGTAACTTTTTGAGTTGTTGGGATTTTGTTTCTCTCTCTCTCTCTCTCTCTCTCTCTCTCTCTCTCTCTCTCTCTCTCTCGCTCTCTCTCTCTCTCTCTCTCTCTCTCTCAGTGTGTGTGTGTGTGTGTGTGTGTGTGTGAGAGAGAGAGAGAGAGAGAGAGAGAGAGAGAGATACTTGTGTTCATATGAGGACATTCAGGTACCATTCATGTGTAAAGGTCAGAGGACAACCTTGGGTGTCAGTCCTTTCTTCTTGTTTGAGACAGGGTCTCTTTGTTGTTTCCTGCTGTGCAGCCAGGTTAGCTGTCCCCTAAGCTTCTGGAGGTTCTCCCGTTTCATCTCTTATCTCCAGTTAGTAGGGCTGGGATCACAGGCTAATGTGCTGTCTTTGCATAGGTTCTGGTAATCTCACAGAATTGAGGGAAAAGATCATCAACCCAAATCATGGACAAATTAATTAAAGCAAGATTTTTTTATTTGTGTACATGGACTGTCTCTCCCTAAAGGCAGAGTTTAAGAGAGGAGCACTGGACATGGGTGAGATAAGGGTTTGTATAGTTCAGGAGTAGGGGGTTTCCAAATAGATGATTTGGCAGGTATACAAGCAGGGTTAGAGAAGCATAACATAAACATAGCAAGTTAGTCATAACAACCTCTTGAAACCGGCAGAGGTGGCTCATGCCTTTAATCCCAGCAATCAGGAGGCAGAGGTAGGGGGTCTGTGATTTCAAGGCCAGCCTGGTCTACAAGAACTAGTTCCAGGACAGGCTACAAAGCTACAGAGAAACCCTGTCTCAAAAAAAAAAAAAAAAAACAAACAAACAAAAACAACCTCTTGAAACAAAGACATTGTCTTTGTTAAAACAAGGTAGTCATACCAGCATTGTCATAACAAGGACGTCATAAAACAAGGTGGTCATGATAATACAGAACCATTGGTAGTTAAGGTTACAGGTGGGGGATAGCCAATCCTTGAGAAACAGATTTTAATCATAAACAAGAATGAACCTAGTTTGTTTTTACTAGAAGATAGCTTTCAAGCATAAGATGGAGGCAGATTGAATTATCAGTTCTTGAAACTACTAATATTCAGAAATATTATGAAAGGTATGTATTAACTCCTATCATTTTTATTGATCTTATGTTTCTTAATCCTAAGTAATTTGCTTAATTACTGTTTTAATATGGTTTTGTTCCTGAAACCTCATGTCTTTATATTTCTTTTCAGTCTTAAAGATCCCTTGACTACTTTCTATAGGGCCGACTTTGTGGCCATGAATTCCTTTAGTCTGGTTTTGACTATTTGAAAGGTTTTTCTTTCTTCAACTACAACATAGTTTTGCTGAGTATAGCAGTCTGGGCTGGCAATTTTCTTCAGTTCTTGAAATCTTGAAATACTTCATTCCAAGCCTTGTTGGCTTCAAAAGCTTCTTTTTAAGAAATATGCTGTTGTTCTGGTGGGCCTGGCTTTACATCAGATTTGTCATTATTCTCTTTCAGCGTCTGAATGTTTTCTTTGTTCTGTATATTTGGAGTTTTAACCATACTATTATGTGGACAGAATAAATTTTGGTATGTCTGTTAACTGTTCTAAATGTCTCCTGTGTGGGCAGTTCATTCCTTAAATTTAGGGAATTTCTTACCAAAGTTTTATTCAAAATATTTTCTATGCTTTTAGCATTAATTTTTTTCTCCTTTTTCTATACCTATGATTCAGATTTGTCCTTTTCATTGTGTCTCACCTGTCCCAAAGGTTCTGTGTACGCTTTATTAATTTATCTTCATTGCACTTTGAATGTTCTAATTACTCTACTTTGTCTTTGAGTTCTGATATTCTGTCCTCTACCTAACCCATTCTATTGGTGAGGAGTTCCCTGAGCTTTTTATTTAACTTATTGATCTTTTTCATTTCCAGTAATTCAGTTTGTTTTTGTCAGTATTTCTGTCCCCTTATTGACTCCTACTTTCACACCCTGTGATTTATCATCTCATTTGTCCAGTTCTTTGTGTTCTCTAGCAATTCCTCAAGAGTTTATCTGAATCCAATTTCCTTTTAATGCACTTACAATGATTTTTGTTGTTGTTATTCTTTGGGATTTTGTGTAATTAACTTTCATTGAAGGATATTGCTGTGGGTTTAGTGATTGGGACAGGGGGATGTATTAGTTACTTTTGCTGTGATAAGACACCATTACCAAGGCAACTTAGAGAAGGACAGGTTTATTTGAGCTTGCAGAGGGATAAGAGTCCATCACCTTCGCTGTGGGAAGGAATGGCAGCAGATGGGCATAGTGACTGGAGCAGCAAGCTAAGCTCACTCCTTAAACTGCAAGCATGAAGCAGAGAAGAAGCACTAGGAAACCACAAAGCTCACCTTCTGGAACATACTTTCAGCAAGGCCACTCTTTCTAGATCTCTCCTAAAATTGTCATGGCAATGCCAAGTTCTCAGTGTGTGGGGTACAACATTCTCATTCACACTACCACAAGGAGTCATACTGTCTTGGTTTTTATGGGTATGTTTTACCTACATGTATGCATATACTCTTCATGTGTGAAATAATCTATAGAGGCCAGAAGACAGCATCATATACCCAGGGCTGGAGAGACAGGAGGTTGTGAGTTGCCATGTGAGCACTAGGAATCGATGCCAGTTACTCTGCAAGGCAACTTTTCTCAACTGCTGAGCCATCTCTCTAGCCTCAATTTTTGTGTGTGTGTGTGTGTGTGTTTGTGTTGGGATTTGTACATCTAATATTAAGCTGTTGCTTGGTTTTTTAAAAATTCATCATATTCCTCCAGTACAAGCATTTCCACTGTTAAAGAGAAACTAGTTATAAGAGGATTGAGGTGCCATTTGTTCTCCCTGCTAGACCAGAGTCCACGGCACCATGCTCACCCCCAGCATCTTCCTGAGAGTAAACTACTGTCAGCAAAAATTATCTCTATCAAAATATAGACACAATACAAAAATACAGTAATGGTCACATAAAAAAAGCAATCACCACTTAAGCATCCATCATCTAGGAAGCAAAGGAACACTGGCATGACTGTGTACATCAAATATGTGGTACGTGGGTGTGAATAGAAAGGAAACAGAGTAGGCCTGGTGTGCATTGACAAAGAAAACACAGAGAAGGGAAGAGGTCATAGAAAGGGAGTGTGGTGGTTTGAGAGAAAATGGCCCCCAAAGGGAGTAGCACTAGTAGGAGGTGTGACTTTATTGGAGTGGGCGTGGCCTTGTTGGAGTGGGTGTGGCCTTGTTGAAGGAAGTGTGTCACTCTGTAGCCAAGCTTTGAGGTCTCATAAGCTCAAGACACACCCAGTGTTCCAGTTCACTTCCTGTTGCCTTTGGATCAAGATGTAGAATTCTCCAGCACAATGTCTGCCTATATACTGCCATATTCCCATGTAGCATGAATAATAAAAAAGCAAAGACAAATATTGGGATTTAACCTGAAAATCAGAAAAACAAAGCAGCCAGCCACTGGCTCTTACCTCTATATCACACCGAAATGGCAATCCTGCCTTCACAAATCCTCAGACTGAGACTGAGGCCTGTCTCCTCCCATCATATATTTCTCTCTAGTGCTGGGATTAAAGGCTTGTACCACCACTGCCTTCCCAACCTCTGTAGCTAACTAGTGTGGCTGCTAGGATTAAGGGGTGTGCCACCACTGCCTGGCCAGTATGGTTGACTAGTGTAGCTGATTTACATTCTGACCTTCAGGCAAGTTTTATTTATTAAAACACAAATAAAATAATACTATATTTCCCCTTTTGTCTAAAATAAAAAAGGCTATAACCAATATAAGAAAAACTATATACAATAAGGACAATAACTATATAGTATATACAGGCAATAAATACATCAACAATGTATTTGCATTTGACATTTGCATTTGATAAATTCAAAGAAAATACTCCATATCTATCCTATATTGTAAGTCCAAAAGGTTGTACCTAATTCACTTTCTATGCTAATTTGCATTATCAAATTATCTTTTAATGTCTCTCAATCTTTTACACTTTACACCTCTGTAGTGAGTATCTTTTTTTGAGTCTCATAAGCAAGGAAAACTATAACTATCTTGTCTTCAACTTCCTCAGAGACATGGGAAGGAAATAATATTAATTAAGTAAGCAGGAAGTGAAAGCAAGCGACTTCCAAAAAATGTGAGATATGACAGAAACAGTTGACTGCCTAGACAGTCACCCAAAGTTCATCTGCAATGTTAGGGTATCTATCTTCAACCTACAGGCCTAGAATATTTGACAGACTTTTCTATAAAGGAGGATTTTTTTTAAAAGACTGTCCATCCTTGTCTTGACAAGGTTTGGCAGTCCCTCTCTTTTGTGCCCTGCTTCTCCAGTTAGGACAGCATACTGTCAGCATTCGAGGCAAGGACATTTTCTTGCTCGGTGGCTTACTTTTGCCACAAAGAATGTAAACTCAATGTGGAGTTTCTTCAATGTCTTTTATCTTCTCTGAAGTAGATTGGTGCTGCCAGGAGCAGAGCAGATGTCTCTCATTGTCATTAAATAAAAAGCCTAAGTTATTAAAACATCTTAAATGCCATGTTCTGTATATCTCTGAAGTGTTTGAAGATGACATATCTATTTAAAATATATCTCTGTTTGACCTTGAAAACATACCTAATGTGACTACAAGTTTGATTGTAATAGGTGACTAATTACTAACCTACATTTTCTTATTGTTCTAAACTGTTGGTAATGTTAACTTTCAATAACAAGAAATGTGCATTACATTGCTAAATAAGCTATATAAGTACAATACCTTTAACAAGATTAGAAACATATGTACAGTATGTTTTTAAAAATTAATCATAAATTTGTATCAGTATACAAAAGTCCAATCCAATGTAAAATATTTAAAACTAGTGGTTTCTTTTAAAGTAGATTCAATAATCTTCCTTTTTATTTTATCATATCTATATCTTCCTTTTTCTTTTCAGAGTAGACTCAATAATCTACCCTTTTATCCTATTATATCTGTATCTTCTTTTTTCTTTTCAAAGAACCTTGAATCTAATCACCTTTGTTCAACATTCCTCATGACTCTAACCAGTGAAAATGTGTAACCACCCCCCCCAAAGAATGACAAATATCCATATCCCATTGAATGACCAAAACCTACCCACCCCACATCTTGGGAATGTTGACATCATATTCTTAAATTTATTTCCTGCAGCCAGGTGATGGTAGCATACACTTTTAATCCCAGCACTCAGGGAGACAGAGGCAGATTTCTGTGCATTCGGGGCCAGCCTGGTCTACAAAGTGAGTTCCAGGACATATAGAGATACACAGAGTAAACTTATTAGGGAAAAAATACTTTCTGCTATCTGGGGGTGACAGCATCTTTACGGGATACTGAGAAGAAAATTTTGAGTTAATTGTCAAGTTCTGGGAAGAGGTAGCTGTATCATTTGTTGTCCAGTCTCTGCATAATGGGAAAGTGTAGAGCTTGTCTTAAGTCCCAGCTAGAGCTGTCTGTTTGGCTAGATCATCTCAAAATTGTTCTGAATAGTTTGTAGTCCAAAACCAGTCTTTAGGTGGTGGGTGGTTTTTTCAGCTTAGTGGGGATAATATAATAGTCCTGGAGGAATCACTGTTGTTGGGCCCCACCCTCCTTTGGAAAACATTAAAGGTCACTGTTAGGTGTGCTGATGGTTCACAGCAGAAAACTGATAGAGACTCAAACCAGAAATCATATACAGAAAGGTAGATGAAATCTTTTTCTAGAATTATTTAGAGCTCCACATGACCAGTAATATCATGACAAAAAGTTTAAAATAAATAAATAAATGTATATGTACATACATCTATATTAATCTTATAAACTTGAAATTATATATATAGCTTAAGGAAAGCTGTTAAAGAGTCAATATAAAACCAAAGGATTATGAGATTAGTGGCAATAAAGTAGTCCTTAAATGAAGCATGATTAATAAAAACTCAGGGTCAGAAATTGGAGTTCAACTTGAAGACTGGCCCTTACCTCTACCTCAGTCTGAAATGGCGATCCTGCCTCCTGGAAACTCAGAATGAGACTGTGTGACTAAGAGTTGTTTCCTCCCATTTTATAATCCTCTCTATGGCTGGGATTAAAGGTATGCACCACTGTCATTAAAGGCACGCCCAGTTTCTATGGAAACTAGTGTGGCTACTGGGATTAAAGGTGTGTGTCATTATGGCTACAATGAGAGGAAGGATCCAGGTAGTTCTCTTTATAAGTTGAATTCTCTTGATTGTGGGATACTTGTTAATCTCTCCCAAAAAAATTACTACAGGCTCTCTGCCAGGGTTCACTTTCTTCCTATAATTTATCAGTTTCATCATTATTAATAGGTACCATAATTTCTGCTGGATCTATTCCTGCTAATTGATGAAGTCTCAATTTTCCTTTTAGAATTTACTCAGAGACCTTTTCCACATAAGTTTTTAATTTTTTACTCAGTTTGTGTGGTAAAAAGATCCATTCTAAGATAATATCTTTCCTCTGCATTAAATTCCTGTAGGAAAATATTTGGAGGGTAATATGACCAGAATGCAATTAAGATTCAGATCCACACAATCCACATGTGCCTTCTCTAATTTCTTATCAATCAGAGCCAATTCTCTCTCAGCTCAGCTGATAATTTCCTGGGACTATTTAAGTCCCTGTCATCATCTAAGGTTTTGTTTAAATTAATCAGTTCATCGGGTTTCATCCCAATAGTGCACCATAGATAGGAAATGTCTCCTTGCAATCTCTGACAGTCATTCAGAGTCTGCAATCGATCTCTCCTAATTTGCACCTTTTGGGCTCTAATTTTGTGTAAACCTATTTTATAACCTAAATAATTAATAGAATCTCCTCTTTGTATTTTTTCAGGAGCAATTTGTAATCCCCCACAAGGCAAAATTTTCTTTACTTCCTCAAACATTATTTCTAAAGTATCTATATTTGAATCAGATAACAAAATGTCATCCATGTAATGGTAAACTATAGATCGAGGAAATTGCTTACTTATCATTTCCAAAAGCCTTATTTATTAAAACACCATAATATACCACTATATTTCCAGTTACCATGCTTCATGCCATGATGATAATAGACTGAACCTCTGAAAGTGTAAACTGCCACCTTAATTAAATGTTTTCCTTTATAAGAGTTGCCATGGTGTCTCTTCACAGGAACAGAAACCCTAATTAAGACTGGGAGGAATAATATGGACAAGCTAGAGGGAAATGAGACAGTTTTGACTAAAAAGAGGTTAATAGAATCAGAAAACATAAAACAATCCGGGTGTTATGACATACGCCGTTAGTCCCAGCACTCTGGTGGCAGCAGCAAGAGGTTCTCTACATAGTGAGTGCTCCCCATAACCAGCTGAAGGCCAGGCAAATATACATAATGCAACCCTGTCTCAAAAAAAAAAAAAGAAAGAAAGAAAACTTCAAACTGACTGATCCAGATCTCAGGAAGCTGAGGCCTGCAAACTAGGTCAGGTGAGCTTCTCTGGGAAAGCCCTTCCAAAGGAAAATGAAAAAGAGCAGGGGGAAAAGAAAGAAAACAGAGAGAGAGCACTAGCTGAGTAGGACAGGCTTGTTGCTAAATTGGCACTGGATGGCATATAAAGAGAAATAAGTGTGAGGGGAGCTAGATGCTGGCAACACCATGATCACACTGTGAACCCTGAGTCTGCATTTGAGTTAATTAAATAAAATTAACCTGGGGTCAGGAGGCTGCATTACCAACTAGTTGACAGAAAGTAATCACGGAGCATCAGAGATCATCAGGGAGAGAAAGAGAGAAGTAGTAGGGAGGAGTTTGGAGTGGCACAGCTTTTTCTGGTTTGGCAAAGCAGACACATGGGTCTTTTGGAGATGCCAGCAAGGAGGGAAGGTTAACTAATTGCATTCCAGCCTCTCTGAGTTGGCAGTTTTTTACACCAGCCTTTGAATCTCATGTCTTATTTATAAATAGAATGATAGAGATTTAGCTAAAGCTACCTTTGGGGGATTGACAGGGCCGGTGCCCATGGGAACAGAATTCCTGTTGCTGTTGGAAAAGCAGGCTGGTAACTATAGAGTTGTAATTGCCAACTGAAATAGCAGTAAACTAAGGCACAGCCACTAGGCCAAAATTAAAATAAATGTGGTATATAAAATAATGCACCTAAAATCACCAAAGGAATTAATGAGATTTTGAAGACAAGCAAAGTAGCTGTGCTTACGAAAATATATATCTTTAGAGTTAAAGGGTTTTGGCATTGACAGCTTTCCTACAGGCAGTGCCAACGACTAAGACATTCATTTAATTCCAACTCAGATTCCAATTTAGTATCCAAAACTATATATCAAATTCAACTCTCTTTTTTCTATAAGAGATTTTAAAAATTATCACCTTTAAAGGAAAATTTTAAATTAGTAAAAGAGTAGTTGCATGCCTTTCCAGGATTCAGAATTTTAATTTTAAAATTTCAGAGAAGTGCGGGGTGTAGCAGTCCACAGCTGTGATCTCAGCATCCAGAGGCAGATGCAGGAAGATCAGGAGTTTAAGATCAGTAGCAGCTACACAGCAAGTCTGAAGGCAGCCCAAGCTGTATATAAGGACACAATACCAACTATTGAAATTGACCCATGAATAATGGACTTCAGTGTGCATGGAACTGAATTACATGCTTGCACTCTTCCTGTGGAATTATTATAATATATTTACTGCAATAAATATATGGTTTTCAAAAGTTTCCTAGCATCCACTAAAGTACATAATAATAGAGCATTCATTCCTTTTCTGTTGCTGTGATAAAATACTGTGACCAAGGCAATGTATAGAAAAAAAAGGAATTTATCCTGGCTTACAGTTGCAGAGGGAAAGAGTCCACCATGGTGGGAAGGGGTAGGCATGGCATCAGGGGCAGGAGGCTGAGACCTCACATTGTGAACTGCAAGAATGGAGCAGAGAGGATGAGCCGCAAGTGGCTTGCGGATTTTAAGCTCTCAAATCCTACCCTGAGTACTGCACTTCCTGTAACAAGGCCCCACCTCGTAAATCTCCCTAAACAGCCCTACCAGGGGGGCTAAGTGTTGAAGTGCCCAAGCCTATGAGGGACATTTCTCATGTAAACCATCACAGTGGCTTTCACTGGGACGTGTGTGTATAAATTTGTAAGGCATTTTGATTACACTCACCTCCATGCCTTCTCCCACTTCTATGCTTTGCCTCTACCCTAGGGTCTGTCTTTTTGTCTCTCTCTCTCTCTCTCTCTCTCTCTCTCTCTCTCTCTCTCTCTCTCTGTGTGTGTGTGTGTGTGTGTGTGTGTGTGTGTATGCATCTCTCTCTCCCTATGTGTCTATCTACAAATTTGATTAGGATTACTTAAAAGAGCAAGGGTAAATGTACCAGGAACAATACCACATAACAAAAAGTCCCCCCCCCCATCACACCAACCATAAATCTTCAGGGAAGATTGGAATCTTGTAAGTTCCTCCCCGAACAACTGCTAACTAGCTACAATTCCTACCAAAGGACAGGGCCTTATAAACCCTTCCCCACTATGATATAGTAATGGAGACTCATTTTGGGTACCAGCAAGATGGCTCAGTAGATAAAAATATTTGCTGTACAATTCAGATGGCTTGTGTTCAATCCCTGGGACCCACATTGGGAAGAGAAAATCAACAGATGAAATTGTCCTTTCACCGTCAGACATGTGGCATGCACATCTGCATATGCACACACACATGCACACATACAAAACTATTAATTTAATATAGGTAAAAGGATGAAATCTTCCTAAATTCCAGCAATTCCTTAAGAGTTGATGTTGATAATGACTGTGGTGCCATCATTTGCTGTTTGGAAGCATGATAGCTCAGTTGAGCCAAATGCTGAGAGGATTTTATGATTTCAGCATGTAAGCAACTTGTTCATGGTATCAAAAAACAAAACTGTACAAGAAGTTGAGCGTGAAAACTGGCTTAAAGCTTGTCTTGGTCATGCTCCTATTGCTGTGAAGAGACACTATGCCAAAGGCAGCTCTTATAAGAGAAAACATTAAATTGGGGGCTTGTGTATAGTTTCAGAGGTCTAGTCCATCATCATCATGGCAGGAAGCATGGTAACAGACAGACAAGCACTGGAGCAGTAGCTGAGAGGTACATCCTAATCTGTAGTCTGAGAGAGACAGACACTGGGCCTGACATGGGCTTTTGAAACTCAAAGTCCACTCCCAGTGACACACGTCCAACAAAGCCACCACACCTCTAATCATAATACTTCCAAATAGTGCCACTTGCTGGTGAGTAAGGATTCAAATATATGAGCCTATGGAGGCCATTCTTACTCAAATCACTATGTTCCACTCCACAGCCCCCATAGACTTATAGCCATATCTTAATGCAAAATACGTTTAGTCCAACTTCAAAAGTTCCCAGAGTCTTTTGGTCTCAAAACTCTTAAAACTCCAAAGTCTCTTCTGAGACTCACACACTCTCTTAACTGAAACCCTTTGTAAAACCAAAAAGCAGTGCTGTGGGATTCCCCTCTGTGTGCTGTGAATATCATTGGTTAATAAAGAATTTGTCTTGGCCTGTGATAGGGTAGAGGAGAGCTAGGCGGGGAGGGGGGGCTAAACTGAATGCTGAGAGAAAGAGGGCGGAGTCAGGAGCTGCCATGTAGCCACCCCGGGAACAAATGAGCCAGAACCTTGCCAGTGAGCCACAGCTACATGCCGATACACAGATTAATACAAATGGGTTAAATTAAGATGTAAGAGTGAGCTACAAATATGCATAAGCTAATAGGCCAAGCAGTGTTGTAATTAATACAGTTTCTGTGTGGTTATTTTGGGGCTGAGCATCCGGGAACAAACACGCAGCCTCCTACTACAAAGCAGATCACATACTTCCAACACACATTATGGCACAGAATATACATCACCATTCCAAAACAGAGGAAAGGGAACATAGTGAGGAAATACTGGAACAAAACCAGCTGGGAGCACTCCAAATTCTGCATCTCCATGTTTGATGTTAAAAATACTCTTCAGATCTCCAGTTCCTTTCAGCTTTGCTAACTGCAACACCTCTCTCTCTCTCTCTCTCTCTCTCTCTCTCTCTCTCTCTCTCTCTCTCTCTCTCTCTCAGCTGGTTCCGCATCTGGTCTGCAACATTCCTTGGCAGGTATCCTGTGGCTCTGGGGCTCTCTAACACAATTCAGGCTCCAGATTCACAGTTTTATACAGTGCCCTCTCTAGGCCTCCATGCAGGGACACCTCTGTCACACACCTGGCCACAGCAGCTTTCCTTTGTTGTGGAGAGATATTTTATAACCATTTTCTTGTCTTCTTGACTCTAAAGCAAGAACCACGTGACTGAAACTGCCAAGTCCTGCTGCTTGCTGGGGCTAGAATTTGGCCCCCTCTTTAAATCATATTTGCACCAACTTTCTATTTGGTGGTTTCTTTCACTACTTAAATTTTCCTTTAGTTTATTTTTAACAAGTTCCTTAAATTCTTTTCAAATTTCCAAAACTTAGCCAGATGGGGTCTTGCCCAAAGGTTACCACCCCATTAATTCATTTAGCATCAGGCTTTTCTTTAAACTTTTTATCTCCTTGAGCACTAGACTTGGCTCCAATATTGCATTTCTTGCTCTTCCATTTCTCTTCAAACTGCACACTTTGTATTTTTTCTTACTTAGTTTGCTCCTTTCTTTTCAACATAGATCTACAAAAGAAAAACCACTATTAATTAATGACACAGTGAATACTAGGGCTGTCTTGAAATCTCCTCTGCCAGCACCATTAATCCAAAAGTTTTGATTTAGCTTCGGGCAGATTTTTAGAACAATGGCAAAAAACAGTCACCTTCTTTGTCAAAATGTCACAAGAATTGTTTCTAGTTAATATTTTCCCACTGACACTTCTTGAGCTGGGCCCCCACAGTTCAAATTACCCTCATAATTATTTTTAATGATCTTATTAGAATTTCCCAGTAATCTTCACTTACAGCATCCAACTTCTTTTCTAGTTCAAAGTCCCAAAGTCTTCCATAGTTCTCTGAAAAACACAACATGGTCAGGCCTGTCACACAATACCCCACTCCTGGCACCAAAATATATCTTTGTCTGTGTTCTATTGCTGTGAAGAGACACACTGCCCAAGGCAACTCTAATAAGGGAAAGCATTTTATCGGGGCTGGCTTACACTTTCAGAGGTTTAGCCCATCACCATCATGGCAGGAAGCATCACAGCATGCCGGCAGACACTGGAGAAATAGTTGAGAGCTATATCCTGATCTGTAGTCAGAAAGAAAGACACTAGGCCTGGCATGGGCTTTTGAAACCCCAAAACCCACCCCAGTGACACACTTCCTTCAGCAAGGCCATACCTCTTAATCCTTCTAATCCTTTCAAATAGTGCTACTTCCTGGTGACTAAGCATTCAAATATGAGCCTATGGAGGCCATTCTTATTCAAACTGCCACACACAGATTTAATATTTTTAGTGTATTTAATATCTTATTTAATGACTTAAACATGAGTCTTCAAAATAAAAAACAACTATTTACTTATTATGCACTTATTTATTTATTAGGGGTGGGAGGCACTCCTGAGGAAATCAGAAGACACCTTGTGGAAGTCAGTTCTCTTCTTCCACCACAGGGGAACCAGGGATCAAACTTAGGTTCTTAGACTTGGTGGCAGACCATCCCTACCCACTGAGCCATGCTGCCTACCTCCATTTTCTGTTGTTACTGATTACAAACTTAAGATTGGCTTGGCGGTTTTAAAAGACTCTCTGAACAGGATGCTGTAGAGAAAGGATTAGTGTGTGAGCACATTTTTGTGCTTCTGTGGTTGTAGATGTCACAGACGGATTGGTTAGAAATAAGATAATAATAAATTCAAGGGATGAGTAAAAATAAAAGCTTTTAGTATATGATTCTGTAGTGAAAGACCCAGGCCCCAGCAGGTCTGTAGCTATAACATAATCCCTGAGTACCCTGACTTTGAACCCAGTGCCAGTGAAGGAAGCACACCCCTGATCTGGGACTTGAGCCAGTAAAAGAAACACTTTATTCCTGAACCCAGAGCCAGAGAAAAACACACTTTACCCCTAGGACCAGAATCTGTGAAAGGAATTTGCCCTGGCCTTAAATTAGAGCCTAAAACAAAAAAAGGACCAGAGAAAGAGCCACAGTTTGTCCCTGAAATCAGAGCCATCTCTGTCCCTGACAGAAAACCAACCAATCCCTGAGCAGGAAAAAACGACCAATCCCTGAGTAGGGATGTAGTAACCTCTAGCCTAGAGTCGACTATGACCTTTCCAGACCTTAGCCCATGGAAATAGTAACCTCTAGTCTAGAGGCGTGACCTCTCCCTGACCCCTGACACAATGGACTCCTCCCCCTTATGGGAGGAGTCAATCAGAAGGGAGCCGCTCTCTCATTCCATAGAAGAGCAGTCAAATCCCAAGCTTGTAGGCTTGGAATTCCCCCAAACCTTCCCCATTATAAAACCCCCTCCCTGAGCTGCTCAGGGTCTCTCTTGCTCTGCTCCTGCTGCTGCTGCCTCTGCCGCTGCTGCTCCAGAAGGACAGGGAGGCCCAAGTTAACTCACAAAAAAGACACTTTGCTTTTGCATCAAGTTCGGTCTCATGGTGCTATTTCAGAGATCCAGACTTTGGGCATAACAGTCGAAAGGGACATAGCATGGAAAAAGACAAAACACCTTATGTGCTGATTTGGAACAAGACAATGGTTTTCAAAGTCCCCTAATGATGAGAAATTCCCGTTCTCTCTTCCCAGAGGTCAGGGCTTGATCCTATTCCAAACTTCCCCTGCCCCTTCTGGTTTAGGGCACAGACCTTCATCTGATGCATAATTTCGGAACCAAGATGTCCTCCTCCTCCTCTGGTCTGCAGGGAGTCACACAGTCATCCCTGGAACTTTCCAACTCTGAGTTTGGAGACATACCGGCTCCAGCTGCCCACTAGGAGACTGGCCCACCACCTCCTGCTAATCTGTAATTCTGAGGAACTTCGAGGACACAGCATACTGAAAATGGAGCATAGCAATTAATTTTTACAATTATTACTAGTGCCTGCGTATTAAATGTATGAGCCAAGACAATTCTCTACCTAATGTAGCCCAGAGAAGCCCAAGGTCAGGTCACCACTGCTGTAGGCAGTATGGACAGCAAAATAGCTAATTATGCTGAAATTCTAGACTTAGAGCTAGCAAAACATTTCAACCAAACACAAGGTAAAGGACTTTATTTATTTATTTAATGTATGTGTGTGCATGCGTGTGTGTGCTTGTGTGTGCGTGCGTGTGCATGCATCCGTGTGTGTGTGTGTGTATGTGCATGTGTGTGCATGTGTGTGTGTGTGTAGTGGTGATGGAGTTTAAGGCTTTATGTATGGTAGGTAAGCATTGTGCCACTCAGCTACATCCTCAGGCCTATAATTTTTATTGACAAGAAATGCTATATTAGCCTCTACAAGTTGTAAACTTGAGGGGCATGTAGAGACAGAATGTAAAGCCAGAACTTTCCCAGCTCTCTGACCATGTGGAGACTGACTCGGGATCAGAGAGACCTTAGCCCAGCAGTCAGAGCTGATCTCCTAAGGAAAACCTGCTATGCAACAGGACAGTGAGTTTTCTACCTCTTATCCATGCAAATGTGACCTTACATCAAAGGCAGGAGACAAGGCCAGGTAACTTCTCTTAACTGCCATTCAAAGACCCCACTCCTTCTCAGAGGTGGAACACTCACCCTGACTCTCTCACTCACTGAGAATTTGTCTGCTGAATTCTGTTCACAGAATAGATTCCTTTTAATTTTATTTTATTGTCTTTATATGGGGGAGTGGCGGTGTTGCGTGTGCACCAGTGCACACACAGATGGTCAGAAGAAACTGCTACACACCTGACAGTATGTATGTGGGCCTCTCAAAGACGTCTCTTAGCAAATAAGATATGATAGATGTGGGTGGCTCCAGGAAGAGTCCCAAGGAATGGTCTGAGCATTAACCAGAGATTCCCTTTTAGTGACCTTAAAATTATTTCTCAAAAGATTGCTCAGAATTCTTTGAAAGTTTGCTTTCTCTTTTGTAAGTAAGATGAAAGGGTGGCCCCAAGGATGCCACCTGATAAAATAAAACCAGAAGCCACTAGGGTTGCACAAGGAGTTTAACACAGGCCCTTTCCCTGTGGCAAGACTGTAGAAAACAGCAGGTTTACGGCCAGCAAGGCAAATGCTTCATCCAGATTCCTAGCTGAGGGACTCTCTCCTCTTCTTATGTCCCCAAGTTTTCCCTGCCTCTGTCCTGCCTTAATGCTTCACCTGACTTTCATTTAATCTTCTTATAGAGAAGATTAAATGGTAGGCACCATTATTCCCATGTAACAGATCGAGTACCTGAGGGTCAAAGCTGTGATAGCTTACAGTTATTTTTAATTACCAGCAAGTCTTGGACTGAAACTTGAGTCTTATTTCAGCCTGGAGCTGATTTCTCCTAACTCTACTGAGAACTTTCAGGTCTTCTGTTTCAACAATTTGTGCTCAGAGATGCTATGCAGAATACATCAGCAAGTTTCACTACCCCAGAAGGTATCAGCAACAATACCACAGACATTTTTCGTTTCTTCCGAGAGGCGGTAGGTGCACTGTCTTGTGGGATGTTGAGCAGTGACCATCACCTCTGCCGAGCTGATGCTAAGAGAAACTTGGACAGGCTCCTTTTTCTACACAACAAAATCAGGTTCCATTCTATGCTAAACCCCTTCGGAAGCTGCATCCTGCATCCCCTTCAGTCTGTGAGAGCTCACGGAGACAGAGCCCTAAGAACCTGCCAGTGGCCTCTCTTTTGTTCCCCTGGATTTCTTCCAGGCCCCTCGCCTACAGAAACTGACATCATCACTGTGAGCCTTTATCTGTTCTTGGCAGCTGTCCAAGCCCCCTTGCATCAGCTGGTTCTGTATGCTACCTCATCCAGTCTGCCGGATTCAGGAGCTATTCAAGACCTGGAATGAAAATTGAATTGGCTGCCCAACAATGATTTACTGGAGGCTTCTAGAATTGTCTCCCACAATTGGATTAACTATTTTGATTAATTTGGCCTGTCAGTTTGTTGGGAAAGAAGGGAAAAGCCACTTAATTTATGTATTTACTTAATTTATTCATCTGAACCATTTATTTAGATTCATCCCTTTATTTATTTAACTGATACCAGGACTAAAATGGCCTGTTTTCAGGTGAAGCCATCAGATTAGCTGTGTATTGAGGCTCAAGTTGAATGCAGCTCCTGCTTCAATTTCAGATCATTTCATCTCTTTTATTCCCCTGAGGATACAGTTCATTTCATAAATAATCGCACTCTTTAGAAATGCTTCTTTTCCCCCCCACAGATTACATAAAATTTTCCTCCAATTTCAAAATTTATTTCTAAATAGTTTTCTTTTTCTTGTACTGAATATAATTTTCATACATATGTATGAAGATGCCACGATGAAACCTATTTCTTTACATGTTAACCTTAGAAGTTAATTTACAAAAAAAGGCCAAATTTTCTCTTCAATTTCAAAATCTATTTTTTTTTCACATACCCATGCAGCCCTTATGCTTATACGATGATGCCTTTCAGGCAAGAGAGACTGACATTCACCCGTGCATACACAAGACTCAGAATAGTAAATGTGTATTATTGCTCATCCTTGGTGGATTTCCTGTGTGATGGGGAGAGAATAGACAGGCCAGAGGGTTCACTTCACACTGGATTCCTTAGGAAGCTCGTAAAAAGGATTTACTGTATTTTGATTAATCCATCTTTCATCCACCTTGAGTGTCTCCATGGCAACCGGATATTTGTTTCCCAAGGTTGGGTTCTCAGGCTATAGAAGGTTGAATCAGCTTCTTACGACTCTCCTACACACACACACACACACACACACACACACACACCGTATGCCTGAGAGCCACATCTTTGAAATTCAGCATGCATAGACAACTGCTCCCAGGCCCTGTCTGTGTTACTGATGCCAATGCTGGTATCACTTTATCAATGACAAGACGTGATCGATTTTCCAAGCATTTTCTCACTGCCAACACAGACATCTGTTTTGCTTCTGCTCCTAAAAAACATTAAGTATTTTGAGCTTAGCCTAAAGGAGGCTAGCTAAGTAGTCACGTATGGTTTTTGTTTGTTTATCACAAAAACATGCATTGCCAAGTGTTGGTTAGAATATTTCAGGGAACGAGTCTACAAAGGTCTTCTTGGGTGCTCTAGTAAATAAAAAAAAATAACCATCCATCAGAAATTAATTATCCCATTTTCAAAAGACAGATATAAAGCAGAATCTGATCGAAAGTTCACTAACATCAAAAAGCACACATTGTAAATGAGGTCGCGTAGCTTGCTCAAGGGTCTTACATGAGTTAGAAGTGGAGCTGAGGGCTTGGGGTAAAGCTCAGCAGCAGAGTGCCAACCTCAAGGCCCTGAGTTTGCTGCCTTAGAACATGAAAATGAGCGAAGCCGAAATAAGGCTGAAGAGATCCAAACTCCCAGCACATAGCCTGGAGAGGGGGAGTCCACCACAAAGCCCATGTTCTTGGCTCCCACCTCAGCCTGCAAATGCTCTGAGAATGGACTGTATGTGACTCTTTCCTTTCCTCAAAGCAGGAACATGCGGCTTTCTGGCCCTGCCCCACCCCTTTACTCTTTAATATGGAAACAGGCAAGGTATGGATGGGTGGGTGGATGGATGATTGGATGGGTGGACGCATGAATGCATGGACGCATGAATGCATGGACGCATGAATGCATGGACGCATAAATGCATGGACGCATGGATGCATGGACGCATGGAAAACTGTTGGAAGCTGTGTGTATTGTTCCATAGTATAAAGTGTGCTTAGCTGACCTCAGTTCAACTCCCAGCAGAACAACTACCAAAAAAAAAAATCTAAAAATTATATTCTTTGAAAAACAAACAACAATAAAAAGCCCCTTCTCGCTCCTGAGAGCAGTGACGGGAATGAGGCAGCCGCTCTCGGCACAGCCTGTGTAATTCTACGTACTTTCCTTTGTCGTGACCATGATTGCTTCTACAATCTGCAAAAACAACAAAACACACGTTGATTTTACAAACAAATTAAACAGAGGAAAGAAGTGCTCACCAAAGTGTCACATTTACACAAAATAAAATAAAATATTTTACAAAATAAAAAATTTAAACTCTGCAAATTTTGCAACTATAAGAGGTTGTATTTGTGTGTTTTAATGCCTTTATCAATGATTAAAGTAATAAAACTAGCTGATTTTACCCGTATTATGGGACTGACAATCTCAGCTTCTTTTTTTCTTTTCTCTTCCTAAAAGTAATATCGAATGTCTGACACACAGTTTAGGGATCATAACATGAATTATTGGAATTCATTCGCGAAGCCCAGACTCATTTAAAATCGCTGCTGTCTGCAGAGCAATAAACGTGATGGATGGCCTTCTGCAGCAGCGTGCAGCCGCTCCTCCACGCATGGAGAGGCTGCTTTGTGTGCCCACAGGAGCGCATTTCCCGAATATTCTGCCAGTGTTTCCAATGGGAGCTGGTATGGAGTCTCTTGTTCGCAGTTATTTAAGAATTTTTTTCTCAATTTCTCAATTACCACGGATCAATTTAGATTGTCTTTAAGGAAAAGAACCTCGGCGATGATTCGCGAAGGAGTCAAAATGTGCACACAGCCCTCATCCCTTCCGTCGCTTTCTAGGTTCTGCCATTTGGAGCCAGAAGGAAAAATTATTCTACCCAAGAAACCACAAGTGGATCGAATTAAACAAAGCTGCACCAGAAATCTTAAATTCCTCTCAGTGTTATTTTTCAGGAATAAATATTTACATCAACGTCCAGATGAAATAAATGCCAGATCTTAGTGCCTCCCAAACTCTCCCTAGCAGCTGGGGCTCCCTCTCTACTCTCCTTTGCTCTGCTCCTGGACTCACTACACCAAGCCATGGTGTTTAGAAACAGATTATGAGACCCGTGTTCTGTAATCAGCTACAACACACCTGTGTGCTGTAGAGGGATAGAGCAACACTAGAAACAATAATATAAGCAATATTTCATGAGATAGCGAACCCTTATATCAAGTCGTTTCCGTAACTTGTAACACTATAATTAATCTTTTAAAAGTCCTGGCCAGGCTTTGCGAGGTTGCTCACATCTTTAACGTCAGCACTCACAGAGATCTGCCTGCCTCAGGCGCCTGATGCTGAGATTAAGGGTGTGTACCATCTATATCCTATATCTTAATATTATTTGTATAAATATGCAATGTTATATACATACATATATTCACAAGTGTGCACACACACACACATGCCTAATTGAAACGATATCCAATATAATGACACAGAGACAGGCTGAGGCCAGGAACTTACTCAATCAGGTCTGGTTTAGCAAAGAAACATCCATTTAATGAACCCTTCTGCTTTAACTCTAGAGGAAAAGAGAAGGAAGACACAGACACAACCTTCTTAGTTTGTATAAAAAGCACAATTAGCCAAGATTAAAAGTTTATTAAACAATATTTGTATTTAACTAATAAAAAAGGGGGCAGCATACAATGGCTCTTTCTAAAGTCCCAGTAACCATTAAAAGCAAGATAGTTGATAAAGGACATTGTAAGTATGGGGTACAGAGAGCCAATTTAATTTTTAAAATATGTAATTTTGGGTTGTTTTAAATAGCTGTTTCATCTCTTGCCTTCACTCCATTAGGTCTAATTGTTTATTATTAGTTTTAAGGATTGATTATTATTTAACTTGATTATTAAGTTTTAAGGATATTAATCTTATTATATGTCATATATAAATGTTATGGCAGATACAGAGCGGGTAAGGGCAAAGGAAAAGATCATTATCAGGCTTGTAATAGCTAACAGTTTTGATATGACTCAGGAATTTCTTTCTTAATGGCCTTTCCTAGCTGTTGCTCTCTCCTGAACACTGCTGTCCTGCCCACTACTCAGCCTTATCTACACTTAGTCCTAGGAATGACATTCCTAACTACAAGGGACCGTACAATATTAAGTAAATATTATGGTGGTAATACATAAAAATACACAAAATGTCATGTTTGACCAGCGGGGAGCAGTGAAAAAACATCTCCTGGAAAGAAGCCGTGTCTGCAGAGAGTAATGGACTAATGAGGATGTCAGCACTACGGAAAGACTGGAATCCTGCAGGTCCAGAGGCTACTTGTCTTATCTTTAGTTCTGTCCTCCAGAACGGCCATTCCTTAACCAAACAAACATCCTGTGACTAATAGATTAAAAATCTTTGGAATCTACTAACTTAGAAGACCCACTTAACTTCCACCAACCCATAAGCTAAGATACCATCAGATATGTGAGAACTGACTTCTACAATTTGTCCTCTGACATCCCTACACATGTCATGGCACAGGAACCCCTCCTCCTCCCCACAAATTGATCAATTAAAAAAAATTTTTAAAATAATTTTTATTTTATGTGCATTGGTGCTTTTGCCCACATGAATGGCCATGTCAGGGTGTCAGATCCCCTGGAACTGGAGTTACAGACAGTTGTGAGCTGCCATGTTGGTGCTGCAAATTGAACCTGGGTCCTCTGGAAGAATAGTCAGTGCTCTTAACCTCTAATCTATCTCTCCAGCCCAAATTAATTAATTTTTTTGAGACAGGCTTTCTCTGTAGCTTTTGGAGCCTGTCCTGGAACTAGCTCTTGTAGATCAGGCTGGCCTCGAACTCACAGAGATCCGCCTACCTCTGCCTTCCAATTAATTAATTTTTAAAAGAAGTAAATATCTTCTTAATCTAAAAAGTCACTGAGGTACACAATGTGGTGGTTTGAAAGAAAATGGCCCCTGTAGACAGAGGCTGCTTATTCTTTTCCTGGCCATCCAGACCTGAATAATCACATAGAAAATGTATTAATTAAAACACTGCTTGGCCAATCACTTAAGTGTATTGCTAGCTAGCTCTTAGATCTTAAATTAACCTATTTCTATTATTTTATATTTTACCATGAGGCTCATGTTTTTCCGGTAAAGTTCCCAGGAGTCTGTCTCCTTTGGCAGCTACATGGCTTCTCTCTGACTCTGCCTTCTCTTCTCCTCTATCTCTGCGGAGAGTTCCCACCTTGCTCAATTCTGCCCTGCCATAGGTTTAAGAGGCTTCTTTATTAACCAATGGTAATAAAACATATTCACAGCATACAGAGGGGAATCCCACATCAGGACCCCAAAGGGGATGACACTGTTGGGAGGGGTGGCTTTGTTGGAGTAGGTATGACCTCGTTGGAGGACACATATGACTGTAGAGGCAGGCTTTGAGCTCATATATGCTCAAGATAGCACCCAGCATCTCAGACTACTTCCTGCACCACATCTACCTGCATGCCACCATGTCACACTATGATGATAATGGACTAAACATCTGAAAACGTAAGCCACCCCAATTAGATGTTTTTCCTTCCTAAGAGTTGTCATGGTCATGGTGTCTCTTCATAGCAATAGAAACCCTAACTAAGACAGAGGTGGTACCAGGAGCTGGGGTATTGCTGTGATAGGCCTGACCATGCTTTTGTTAGGAGGAATTTGGACTCTGGGAGTTCAAATTAGGAAAGTGCTGCTTAATGGGCCATTTCAGTAGAAGCATGGAATACAGCGTTGCTAAGAGTGAATTGAATGATGGGGGTACTGGCTCAAGAGGTTTCAGAGAAGAAAAATTTTAGTGTGTTTCCTAGAGATCATTCTTGTGATATTTTGGTGAAAAATGTGACTGCTTTTTACCCTTGTCTGGAGAGTCTACCTGTTACAAAATATTACTTTAAATATGTAATGATGTGTTACATTAGTTTATGCTGCATTTGTTTAATTATGTAAAACTGTGTTGCTATTTCACTTTTATGATTTGTCTAATAAAAAGCTGAACAGCCAATAGCTAAGCAGGAGAGGGGTAGATTGGGCTGATGGGCAGAGAATAAGTAGGAGCAGGATTTAGGCTTGAGAAAGAGGAGAGAAAAAGAGAATGAGGGAGAGAGAGTTAGATGCCCAGGGCCAGAAGCCAGTCAGCCACCAGCCAGACAGACATAAAAGAATCAGGAAAAGTAGGACAGACAGACAAGAAGAAAGGAAGGAAGGAAGGAAGGAAGGAAGGAAGGAAGGAAGGAAGGAAGGAAAGAAGGAAGGAAAGAAGGAAATGATAAAAAGCCCTGAGGAAAATTTAGATGAAGAGAAACAGGTTAAATTAAGTTCTAAGAGCTAGTGGGACAAACAAAAGGCCAAACATTCATAGCTAATAAGAAGCATGGATTATAGATTTCAGATAAGATTTATAACAAGCTAGAAAATGATTTAACTGAGATTGTTTATTTTTATTGATTTTATTGAGCTCTACATTTTTCTCTGCTTCCTCCCTGCCTCTCCCCTTTTCTTCAACCCTCTTCTATGGTCCCCATGCTCCCAGTTTACTCAGGAGATCTTGTCTTTTTCTACTTCCTATATATTTAGATCCATGTATGTCTCTATTAGGGTCCTCATTGTTGTCTAGGTTCTCTGGGGTTGTGATTTGTAGGCTGGTTTTCTTTGTTTTATGTTTATAAACCACTTATGAGTGAATACATATGGTAATTGTCTTTCTGGGTCTGGATTACTTCACTCTATGTTTTCTAGATTCATCCATTTTCCTGCAAATTTCACGATGTCGTTATTTTTTTTCCTGCTGTGTGGTACTACATTGTGTAAATGTGCCACATTTTTCTTATCCATTCTTCAGTCAAGGTGCATTTAGGCTGTTTTCGAGTTCTGGCTATGACAAACAATGCTGCTATGAACATAGTTGAGCATATGTCCTTGTGGCATGAGCATCCTTGAGCATCCTTTGGATATATACCCAAAAGCGGTATTGCTGGGTCTTGAGGAAAGTTGTTTCCTAATTTTCTGAGAAATCACCACACTGACATCTAAAGGGGCTGAAGCAGCTTGCACTCCCACCAGCAATGTAGGAGTGTTCCCTTTACCCCACCACCTCTCCAGCATAAGTTGTCATCAGTCTTTTTGATCTTGGCCATTTTTACAGGTGTAAGATGGATTCTCAGAGTTGTTTTGATTTGCATTTCTCTGATGGCTAAGGATGTTGAACATTTTCTTAAGTGTTTTTCAGCCATTTTAGATTCCTCTATTGAGAATTCTCTGTTTAGGTCTCTACACCATTTTTTATTGAATTATTTGTTCTTTTGATGACCAATTTCTTCAGTTCATTGTATATTTTGAAGATCAGACCTCTGTCTGATGTGGGGTTGGTGAAGATCTTTTCCCATTCTGTAGGCTGTCGTTTTGTCTGTTGACCATGTCCTTTGCTTTATAGAAACTTTTCAATTTCAGGAGGTCACATTTATTAATTGTTTCTCTCAGTGTCTGCGCTGCTAGGGTTATATTTAGGTCTGCTATGTCAATGTGTTCAAGTGTACTTTCCACTTTCTCTTCTATGAGGTTTAGTGTGGTTGGCTTTATGTTGAGGTCTTTGGTCCATTTAGACTTGAGTTTTGTGCATGGTGATATTTTCATTCTTCTACATGTTAATATACAGTTTTGCCAGCACCATTTGTTAAATATGCTTTCTTTTTTTCTATTTGATATTTTTTGCTTCTTTGTTAAAAATCAGAGTCCGAAGGTGTGTGGATTAATATCTGGGTCTTTGATTCAGTTCCATTGTTCCTCCTGTCTGTTCTTATGCCAATACCAGGCTGTTTTCAGCACTGTAGTTCTGTAGTAGAGTTTGAAATCAGGAATTGTGATGCCTCCAGAAGTACTTTTATTGTACAGGATTGTTTTGGCTATCCTGGGTTTTTTGCTTTTCCATATGAAGTTGAGTACCATTCTTTTGTGGTCTATGAAAAATTTTCCTGAGATTTTGATGGGCATTGCATTGAATCTGTAGATTGCTTTTGGTAAGTTTGCCATTTTACTGTGTTAATTTACCTACCCAAGAGCTTAAGAGATCTTTTCACTTTCTGGTGTCTTCTTCAATTTCTTTCTTAAAAGATTTAAAGTTCTTGTCATACAAGTCTTCCGCTTGTTTGACTAGAGTTAATCTGAGATATTTCATGCTATTTGTGGCTATTGTGAAGGGTGATGTTTCTTGATTTTTTTCTCAGCCCATTTATCATCTGTGTGAAGGAAGGTACTGAGTTTTTTAGTTAATCTTGTATCCTGCTACATTACTGAAAGTATTTATGAGTTGTAGAAGTTCCTTGGTAGAATTTTTGGGGCTGCCTGCTTAAACTATCATATCATCAGCAAACAGTGAGAGTTTGACTTCTTTTCTAATTTGTATCCCCTTGATCTCCTTTTATTGTTTTATTGTTCTAGCTAGGACCTCAAGAACTATATTGAATAGATACGGAGAGAGTGGACAATCTTTTCTTGCTTTGATTTCAGTGAGATCACTGTGAGTTTCTGTACATTTAGTTTGGTGTTGGCTGTTGGCTTGCTGTATTATTTATTATGTTTAGGTATATTGTTTGTATCCCTGCTCTCTCCAAGAAGGGCTCCCCATGAAGGAATGTTGTATTTTGTCAAAAGCTTTTTCAGCATCTAATGAGATGATCATGTGGTTTTTATTTTTCAGTTTGTTTGTATGGTGGATTACATTGATAGATTTTATTGTACCATCCCTGCATCTCTGGGATGAAGCCAACTTGATCATGGTGGATGATGGTTCTGATGTGTTCCTGGATTTGATTTGCCAGTATTTTATATAGTGTAGTGAGGGGGTAGCAGTGGGCTGCATTTCCACCCGGCTCCCGGCCGCCTGGCTAGCTTATGCCCTGAAATAACACACACAAATTGTATTATTTTAAACACTGCTTGGCCCATTAGCTCTAGCCTCTTACTGACTCTCACATCTTGACTAACCCATATCTAATAATCTGTATGCCACCATGAGATCGTGGCTTACTGGGAAAGAGTCAGCATGTCTGACCTGGTGGCTAGCTCCATGGCATCTGTCTCAGGTCGGAGCATCATGGCGACTGACCCAGAGAGGAGAGGCATGGCAATTACCCCAGAGAGGAGAGGCATGATGACTGACTAACTTCCCTTCTTCCCAGCATTCTGTTCTGTCTACTTCACCCACCTATGTTCTAAACTATCAGGCGAAGCAGTTTTCTTTATTAATTAACCAATGAAATCAACAGATTGATAGAAGACCCTCCTCCATCAATTTAGTATTTTTACATCAATGTTCACGAGTGAGACTGATCTGTAGTTATCTTTCTTAGTAATGTCTTTATGTGGTTTGGGTATCAGGGTAATTGTAGCCTCATAAAAAGAGTTTGGCAATGTTCCTTCTGTTTCTATTGTGTGAAACAATTTGAGGAGTATTGATATTAGTTCTTCTTTGAAAATGTTGTAGAATTCTGAGCTGAAACCATCTGGTCCTGGGCTTTTTTTGGTTGGAAGACTTTTGATGACTGTTCTATTTCTTCAGCAGTTCTAGGTCTGTTTAATTTGCTTATCTGGTTTTGATTTAATTTTGGTAAGTGATATTTATCCAGAAAGTTGTCCATTTCCTTTAAGTTTTCCAATTTTGTGAAGTACAGGTTTTTGAAATATAACCTGATGATTCTCTGTATTTCCTCCATGTCTGTTTTTATGTGCCCCTTTTTACTTCTGGGTTTGTTAATTTGGAGATTTTCTCTCTGCTTTTTGGTTAGTTTGGATAAAGGTTGGTTTATTGTGTTAATTTTCTGAGATTGTTCATTACTTTATGGTGCCAGGGACTCTGCAGAAGCAACTGACTTTATTAGGGGAAAACAACCTTGACAACCTTTGTTTCATGCCTTGTATCTCCCATGTGAAGGAATTTTGTGACCTGATCTATGTTATTTCTCAGTTTTTAAACTCAATGACGATTTGGAGAATTCATGAGAAGAAGCAAATGTGTTACTAAAAATAAAAGTAGATACTAGGCCGGGCGGTGGTGGCGCACGCCTTTAATCCCAGCACTCGGGAGGCAGAGGCAGGCGGATCTCTGAGTTCGAGGCCAGCCTGGTCTACAAGAGCTAGCTCCAGGACAGGCTCTAGAAACTACAGGGAAACCCTGTCTCGAAAAACCAAAAAAAAAGTAGATACTAAAGTTCCAAAGCAATGGGAGGCTCAGTTTACATATATAAGAGAGCTTAGGAACACACCCAACTGCATGTGAAGCCTTCATGTTTCCAACAAGTCAATAAGTTATTAGAAAAAAATAATGGATAAATCAATACATAGTGTTGAGTTCAACTGAATTGTCATATTGAAAAAAAGTAGTGTTTCTATTGCATGTGATAATCAAACCTCAGAGAAATATGGACTTAGTCATAAAATAATTAGTCAAAACTTGCATAAGAAAATGTAAGATAATTTATATAGCTTTGGAATAATGATTAATTTAACAATAAAAATTTGAACTGAAGAATTGCAAAGAATATATAAATTGGGTTATATTAAGATTTCAATTTTCAAATAGGGCACATGGCACATACCTGTGAAAAAAAGGAATAAAAAAGAAAGGCCATGACTGCTCCCAGGTATGATGGAGGAGAAAGTTTATTGTAGGCAAAAGGGAGAGCATGGCCAGATGCAGGGACATGTGGGAGAGTCCAGAGTAGACATGACCCTGAGCTATTGGAGGAGAGGGGGAATGGGAGGGAAAGGGGAAAGAGAGGAGCCAGGTACAGCAGCCAGGAGACCCAAAAGAGATCGGAGTAACCAAAAATGACTGAATTATATAGGGAAAGGCAACCCAGCCCCCTGGACTGGGGAGTTCAGGGTAGAGGGTAGGATATACAAGCCAATCATACCCTGTAACAGGTAGGGACTAAGGGATCCTGGGAGAACCTGGCAGTCAGATTTGCCTTAATGTGTGAAGTAGGCATTTCAGCAAGGTTTAAAACCTAACAACCTGTAATCCTACTCAAGTGGTAGAGACAGAAGAATCAGGAGTTCAGGGTCATGCTTGAACAGCTTTCAGCAGTCAGTTCTCTTTTTACACTGTATAAGTTCAGGTAATCAAACTCTGGATATCAGATGTCGCAGCAAGCACCTTGACCCACTGAACCATTGTCCTTGTTCCATAAAGTCCCTTTGTGACTCCTCATTTTCAGTGGCATATTCCCACAATTAAAGTTTGGGGCTTCGATTCACACGATTAAAGAAATGCTTTGATAGTCTTGTCAGTCACATGAAAAATACATTCACAGCCTTCAGTGAACTAAGACAAAAAATGTTAAATATGTACATTTACTGAATCTTCACCTACAAAACCTGCAAGTATTATCTGAGCAGTGTTGGCACACACCTTTAATCCTAGTGCTGGGAAGGCAGAGGCAGGTGGATGTCTGTGAGTTTGAGGCCAGCCTGGATAACCAAGGCTACACAGAGAAACCTTGTCTCAAAAAAAAAAAAAATAAAAATTAAAAAAACCCACCAAGTTAAAAAAAAAACCCTGCAAGTATTAAAATTGGAAAGAAATGCAATTCAACTGTGTGGTAGTTTGAATAGGAAGGGCCCCCACAGATTCATGTGTTTGAATGCTTGGCTTATTAGGAGGTGTGGCCTTGTTGGAGGAAGTGTGTCTCTTTAGGGATAAGCTTTGAGGTCTCATATATGCTCAAGCTACACTCAGTCACTCAGTACACAGGTCTTTCCTGCTGTCTGCTGATCTAGACGTAGAACTCTCAGTTCCTTCTCCAACACCATGTCTGCGTGAGTGCTACTATGTCCCACCATTATAGAAATAAATACTTTGCATAGGTGTGATCTTGGTCTATTGATACAAATTTATGGTTGATTTTGCTGTACTGTGTAAATGTATTTCTGCTCTTGTTTAAGATATTATGTTTAAAGAGATCATTTAAAATGCATAATTAAAATTATGGATTAATAGTGATCTATAATAGTCAAACTTAGAGTCATGTTAGTTAGGTTTTCTTTTTTTTTTTTTTTTTTTCTTTTAAACACGGCCTGGCCCATTATCTGTAGCCTCTTATTGGTTAATTCTCACATCTTCCTTTAACCCATATTTAGTAATCTGTGTAGCACCACGAGGTGTGGCTTACCAGGAGAGGTCTTAACCTGCGTCCATCTCGGAGAGGAGAAGCATGGCGACTCACTATGGCGACTGCCTGAAGCATCTCCCCACTGTAGTTAGGTTTTCTAGATATATTTCAGTTAGATAGATAATCTTCAACACCATCAAAAACACCAGAAGGATATAATATTACCTAAGTAAACAGGAATTGCTTTGTAAGCAACTTCCAAAACTCTAGAATTGACAAAGACATCTCGCTGCCTGGACAGTCACCCGAAGTTCTTCTGTAACATTGGGGCATCCAATCTTCAGCCCACAGGCCCATAGTATCCAGCAGACTTTTCCACGAAGCAGGAAATTTGAAAGACCTATTTTGGCCACCTATGTCAGCCATTTTTCAGACCTGCAAAATGTCTGGCAGTTTCTTCTGTAAAGCAGAAACACTGAAGAATCATCCCACCTTTTCCAGTCTGGTAAAGTTCACTGCTCCCTTTCCTATTGGTCCTTCACGTCTAGTTTACACAGCATACTGTCAAGCAGTCCAAGCAAGAACAGCTTCTTACCCAAATGGTTAATACTGCCACAATGACAACAAACTCCATAAGGAGTTTCTTCAATGCCCATCATCTCTGAAGTAAATTGGTGCTGCCAGAAGCAGGTGTGTCTCATTGTCATGAAAATCCCTAAATTAATAAAATATTTTAACACCATGTTTTGTAGGTCTTTGAATTGTTGAAGATTATCTATCTAGCTGAAATATATCTCTATATATCTAGAAAATCTAACAAACATAACTATAATTTTTACTATTATAGATGACTATTAATCCATAATTTTAATTATACTTTATATTTTTAATGAACTGTATAAACATAATACCTTAAACAAGATCAAAAATACATATACACAGTGTAACAAAATCGACCATAAATTTGTATTAATAGATCAAAATCCATACCAAAGCAAAGTATCTATCTCTATATCATATCCCCCTTATTTTCATTAACCATTTATAACTAACCGTTTTTAAATGTAAATAAACATTTATACACAACTATTTTGGGAATTTGGGCATAGTTTTCTCCAAACTGCTTCCCAGTGTTTGTTGGACAAAGTATTTTTAGGGTCTGTGGAGAACTTTTGGGGGTGTTAAACCACATTATCTTGAAAGGAATCCACAGGTTCTCCTCCTCTGTGGAAACAAAAGCAGAATATCTTTTCCAAAGTAACATATCCTTAGACTCAAATTTTGAAGTCAAGATAACATTACATTGGTTTAGCTTAGCATCCCTCACAATCAAATGTCTCTCTACAGTTAGCTCATTAACAGCAATAAATAAATAAAGTAAAGAAAACACAATAATATACATAATCCAGACTCTCTGTGTATATTCCATCTTTATGTGGCTTATTTTATCTTTTATTGTTACTAATTTTTAATATTTATTTTATTATTCTAACTCCTGGTATGGGAGAATTGTCTGTATTCTGTCAATCATGTTTTGAATAAATGCTGATTGGCCAGGCAGGAAGTATAGGCGGGTCAACCAGACAGGAAGTAGAGGTGGGGCAATGAGAACAGTATTCTGAGAAGGAAGAAGCCCATTCCTCTCCATTCTAGCCCAGACTACCGAGAAGCAAGATGTAGCCTACCCAGCTGAAAGGTACCAAGCCATGTGGCTAACATAGATAAGAATAATGGGTTAATATAAGCTACAAGAGCTAATAAGAAGACTAAGCTAATGGGCCAATCAGTTATAACCTAATGTAGACTCTCTGTGTGATTTTCTTTGGGGCTTGCTGGCTGTGGTCTACCAGGTGGGACAAAAACCCCAACAAGCCGGCCCTCATATTACAAACTCCTTTCATCTATGACTGTCTGTACTCTTTCTTCTCTTTCTCCTAAGCCCATGTACATTTATCCAACTCTGTGACCCATTTAAGAGGTCTGCTTTTCAAGTTTTGTTTTGTTTTTTGTTTGTTTTGTTTTGTTTTGTTTTGTTTTGTTGTTTCTGGGTCTGAATTTGTCTTTATTGCATATCCATAATCCTCCTGACCAGGAGTGCTTTTTAAAATGCTAAGCGAATTGGCTAGAACTTAGTCTGCTTTGCCTTTTGGCCTTACCCTGTCCAACATGGCAGAAATATGTTCACCACTAGCTCTGCGAGCCATGCTCACTGCCTTAGCTCCAGGGACACAGCATGTCTATGTCACCATTAAGCAACTTGCATCAGTCTGCTCACAAACCCCATTTAAGTGCAGGAACTCCCAAAAGAGCCAAAGCCACCTTCTCTTAAACAGCTATGCAGTTTTTGCTGCAAATGCTGAGTCAGGAAGCTTTCTCTTAAAGGAACCGCACCTTCACTTGCTGCCAGCAAACAGAGCCTATCTGAAAAAAAAATGTGGCTATCAGGAAGGTATGCTTGGCTCTAGCTTTTGTGGGTCTAGGAGCCCTCTTTTTTCTTAAGATTTTTTTAGGTCTTATGTGAATCAGTGCACTACATTGGGTGCCATTTTAAACAGAGACTTCTCGTTCATTTTCCAGCTGCTCAGACCCTAATAATCACACAAAATCTATATTGATTACAACACTGTTTGGACAATGGCTTAACTGTATTCCTGGATAACTCCTATATCTTAAATTAAACCATTTCTATTAATCAGTGTATCACCACAAGGCTGTGGCATACCATAGCAAGCAGGCATCTTTCTCCTTTGGCAGCTATATGGCTTTTCCCTGACTCCACATGCTCTCTCTACGTATTTCTGGTCAGATTTTTTGCCTGTCTCTACTCTGTTTCATTGGCTGAAACAGCTTTATTTATCAACCAATAAAACTAATACATATGCAGAAGGACATCTCACATCACACCATGAGGATAATGGACTAAACCTCTGATACTGGTAAGACACCACCTCATGGTGCTACACAGATTACTAAATATGGCTTAAAGCAAGATATAAGAGTTAGCCAATAAGAGGCTAGAGCTAATGGGTCAAGGAGTGTTTAAAAGAATACAGTTTCCATGTAATTATTTTGGGTAAAGCTAGCCGGGTGGCCAGAAGCGGCCCTCCACCCTGGGAGCCAGGCCGCAGTCTGCCGTTCCATCAACAAGCAGAGACCTGCAGGAACCAGGCTCCGGAACTCATTAGCATTTTCCCTGGTTAGTCAACAATCACAGACCCTCAGTATTTACTTATCAGCTAGGGATGTCTCCAGATCTGAATTCTAGCAGACCTGAGCTTTTTGACACCCTTCCCTTCCCCTGACACCTTTCCATTCCCCCTTTGCCTGTTTGCTATATAACAGCTTCTGAGGAAATAATAAACAAGACGGCTTGATCAGAAATCCTGTCTTGCCATCATTTCTTGTGTCTCTTGTCTCCTTTCATTCCTCTCCCTTAGGTTTATCGGGGACCCCCGTTCATATCCCACTGGACAGGATAGAGGAAGAAAGAGTGAGTCTACTACCAAGGACTCACCAAGGATAGCTCCCTAAAGAGAGGACCCTGTTACCTTAGCAACAAGCCAATGTTTCCAAGATTGGAGACCGATACCTGTGAGCATCCTGCCTGTAGTCCCTGAGGGGTGTACACAGTGTCTCTTGGGCAGTGTTTTTGAGGTCTCAGGCAAGGGGCAGCCAGGATAGTTCATTACTCTTGAGAACAAGGATAGTGTGTATGGCTTATCTTGGTCTAGAGATCATCAGACATTCTGGATCTGTGAATCTAAGAACAACATGATCATTTAGAAACATTATCTGCATGTCTGCAGTTTAGTTTCGTCTGTGACAGGGGAGTGGAGCAGAAAGTGAGACATTATGATTAGCATATGAAAGAAGAAGACAGTTGGAGAAAAGACTGGAAATCCCTTCCCATCAAGGCTGAGAACCCAAAGCATAGGCTAAGTGCAGGTTACATAAAAGACCCAAAAGTCCTTCATGGGAGGTAGGTATATAAAAATCCAAATCCTTTGTACAGTGTGTGTCATTGAGTCCTTGAACTTTCTCCATCTCTGGTGCATTTCCCCCTTACTCCTTTAATAACTGTCCATTCTTCTGTTATTAGCCATGTTTTGCTGTCCAAATCTTATGTTCTCTAGACTCTAATATCCACCTTTAATACCAGGACAGCATCTGCTTTATATTCCCTGACAATTAACTGGTAACATTTTATTTATTTATTTATTTATTGTTTATTACTCACTTATTTTTGAAACAGGGTCTCTGATAGCCCAAATCAGCCTTTAATTCACTTTGTAGTCAAGGATAACTTTGAACTCCTGACTTTCCAATCCTTCACCTTCCAAGGATTACAGGCATGACCCATCATATTTGGTATTGGGGATATAGTTCACTGTTTCATGTATGCCAGGAGCAAGCACTCCACCAACTGAGCTACATCCTTAGCTGTACAATTGCCCTTTAAATATGACTTTATGAACAGGCAATGCACAGAGACAGGTACGATGTATTTTAACTAATTCTGTAGTTAGCCGTTAAGATGGGGAGCAAGGTGTAGGAGGAAAACAGCTCAAAAAGTGAAAAGAAGAAAGGGAGAAGTGGAAATAACTTCTAACTCAGGGTGTGGCTTCAACATTTTACTTACTTTTTTCCTGTTACATGTAAATAATGTAAGAATTTCTATCAACCCCTGATTAATATTTTTTAAAATATTAAAATATTATATAATATATAATATTAAAATATTAATAATTTTTAACCAGTCTTTACCTGTGATTTGGAAAGAAAGCTTTCCAAATAGGAATCCAATGAGAGTGAAAGGCAGAACATCAGCCACTGTCAATGTTGGTGCAATTTGGGAACCTTGAAGAAGTTTGCTCCCTGGTAGAGAGCCAGAGCCCAACAATAATCCTACCGTTCTCTATGAGTAATGAGCATCTGTTGGGCCCTTGGGAGGACCCAGCTCAGTCAGTCTGACTGCCTTGGTTTGTATGACAAAGACAGTCCCAGAAACTCAATATGATTGATACCAGCTCCCCAGATGGTAAACTGATCTGCAAACAACTGGCAGATCACACCTCTCCCAAACAATACCGGTTATGAAATAAAAGAAAAATGAAGTTTGAAAACTGTCCTACTCGGGTGAGAGAATGTACTGAGCATGCACAGAGGATGCACCTCAGCACTACACAAATGGAGCATACATGTCAGCCCAGCACTGCAGAGGTGAAGGGAAGAAGACAGGAACTTCAAGGTCATCTTTGAATAAATAACGAGCTTAAAGACAAGGGTGGTCTACACAGAAACCCTGTCTAAAAGTAAAATAAACAAACGAAAAAAAGCATAAATGATTTCTTCAATTAGGTTTGTGGTTTTTTGCTGATTTGTTTGCTTGTTTGTTTGTTTGACATGGGGTCTTATGTGGCCATATTTTAAATTTTTTTGCTTTAAACTTTCAAAATAGGAACCCACTCTACAGAGAAAGACAGAACAGCAAACATTGCAAATTTCTGTCTAATTTAGGATCATTAAACCCGTTTATTGACTGGTAGGGAGAGTCTAAAAGAAATGAAATTCTTGTGTTTGCTTTTCCAAAATGTTAAGTTTGGAATCTCTGGTGTGAAGAGTGTTCTGCAGCTTATTGCTCATTATCACCACATATTTATGAATGGATTGTTTTTCTTCTGTTTGTTACATTTTTTCAGCCTTAGAACCAAACAATTTCCATTCTTCTCCTTCCACCCATCCTAGTATGTTTGATAAATTTTCTTAAATGTGTTTTATGAAAGATTAGTAACTCAAATAGCTTCCTTTGTTATGAGTTACTTTGCTATTACTGTCTTTGGAGAGAATAAACTCAAAATCTTGTGCACTTGGAAAAGATAAGCCATCCACATAGAATTGCAGAGAATTTGGGTAGGAGGACAGAGAGTTAGCTCAGTGGGTAAAAGCACTTGTTGCCAAGCTCCATATGAAGGGGTTAAACTCTCCCACTTTTTACAACTGAATTTAAATGTCATTTCTCTGAGAAGGGCACACAGGTGTCTTTTCTAACAAAGGGCCTTTGGTCTACGATGACCTTATATTTAGGGTTGAAGGAGAAAACAAACACAGAGGGGCTAAGTCAGCCTCACATTATCTCAGGGATAAACCCAGCAGCCTGCTTCTGAGTCATGTCCAAGATTGTGTAGATGTGTCCAAAAATGACAAGACTAAACCTCAGCCAATTAGAAATATACCAATGTGATGTGGGATTTCCCTCTGTATGCTGTGAATACCATTAGTTAATAAAGAAACTGTTTTGGGCCTGCACAGGGAATAGAGGCAAGTGGAAATAACTGGATTGAATGCTGGGAGAAGAAAGACAGAGAGAGACTCCATGGAGCTGCTAGAGATAGGTGTGCTGAAACTTTGCTGGTAGGCAATGACCTCGTGGTGATGCACAGATTAATGGAAATGGGCTAAATTAAGATGTAAGAGTTAGCTAATAAGAAGTTAGAGCTAATGGGTCAAGCAGTGTTTTAATTAATACAGTTTCTGTGTGATTATTTTGGGTCTAAGCTAGCCGGGAAGCCAGAAATGAACAAACAGCCTTGGCCAACACTAATGTGACTGCTCTTTGCTTAACTAAGTCTGAGATGACCTAATTGCTCCTAAAACTTCCCTTAGCTATGCTTAAAAGGAGCCTAGACATTCCTCTTGGGGTTCATTGCCATTTTGTACAGGTGAAGGACTCCACATGTGTGCTGTATAATCAACACTCTTTGCTGTTACATACTATTTGAGTCTAGAATCTTCCTTCAGTGTTTCCTTGGACCCTACAGATGATCTGAATTCAATACCAGAAATCCACCATAGAAGGAAAAAAACACTCCTAAAAGCTATCCAATGATGTGGGATTCCACTCTGTATGCTATGAATATATTTTGTTATCATGAGTTAATAAAGAAACTCTTTGACCTATAGCAGTGTAGAGTAGAGCTAGGCAGGAAAACTCAACTGAATGTTGGGAAAAAAAAAAGGTGAAGTCAGAAAGATGCCATGTAGTTGCTGAAGGAAAGAGACACTGGAACCTTACTGATAGGCCACAGCCTCATAGTAATACATAGATTAATAGAAATGGGTTGATTTAACCTTCCTCAAGACCCAGCCTTACCACTTTTGGGTATATATCCAAAGGATGCTCAATCGTGCCACAAGGACATGTGCTCAACTATGTTCATAGCAGCATTATTTGTCATAGCCAGAACCTGGAAACAACCAAAATGCTCCTTGACCGAAGAATGGATAAGAAAAATGTACATTTATACAATGGAGTACTACACAGCAGAGAAAAATAATGACATCTTAAAATTTGCAGGCAGATGGTTAGAGCTAGAAAACATCATATTGAGTGAAGTAACCCAGACCCAGAAATACAATTATTATATGTACTCACTCATAAGTGGTTTTTAAACATAAAGCAAAGAAAACCAGTCTACCAATTACAATCCCAGAGAACCTAGACAACAATGAAGACCCTAAGAGAGACATACATGGATCTAATCTACATGGGAAGTAGTAAAAGACAAAATCTCCTAAATAAATTGGGAGCATTAGGACCATGGGAGAGGGTTGAAGAAAAGGGAAGAGGCAGGAAGGAGAGTAGAGAAAAATGTATAGCAATAAAATCAATAAAAAAAAACAAATGGTTTAATTTAAGATGTAAGAGCTAGCTGGGATTACGCCTAAAATATTGGTGAAATAGTATAGTAATTAATGTAGTTTCTGTATAATTATTTGGGTACAGGCAGACAGGAAATGAATGAGCAGTCTCCATTTACAGTCCTCTGACCTTCATACACATACTGTGGCACGCATGTACCTGCACACACACACACACACACACACACACACACACACACACACGTAGTGTTGAGATGAGCAGGCCTGCTTTTCATCCTGCCCAGATCCCACACGGCTAGCTTTATACCCGAAATAACTGCACAAATTGTATTCATTTAAACACTGCCTGGCCCATTAGTCCAGCCTCTTATTAGATAATTCTCACATCTTGATTAACCCATTTCTAATAATCTGTGTAGGACTAAAGCTGTGGCTTTGGCAGCTGGATACAGCCCATTTCTTTGCTTTCTGCAATTCCCATCTCATGGAGGGAATACTGGCTGTAGCCATGTTTATCACCATAACTCTACAGTGTTTCAAGGTCCTTGCCATCAAGCAAGCTGCAGCATTCTACTCACAGACCACACTCAGTTGGACTGCCTGCCTGAAAGAGTCAGAGTTTGCCTGGGCAGGACAGCACAGAAAGCCAGCATTTTAAAACAGCACAACTTTTTTCCTGCTATAGCTGAAAACCGAAAAGCATGCGGTCAGCTTTTCATCAACACTATGTAAGTGTTCCATGGCAGGGCCTCTTAAAAGAGCTGCAGTGTTTTGCAGCTAAAGCTGAGTCAGGAAGTCTCTCTTAGATGAGAGTGTTTTCTTGCCTCTAGCAAGCAGAGCAGACCCGAGAATTTGCTGCCACCAAGAAGCCATGCTTTACTCTATTCTTTCCCAAGTTTTCTCAAGCTTTCTGTGGATTCAGTTATCCATGTGGGCACCATTCTGTAGTGTTGAGACAACCCATTTCTAATAATCTGTGTAGCACCATGAGGTGGTGGTTTACCGGGAAAGATTCTAGCCTACATCCGTCTCGGGTCGAAGAATCATGGCGTCTGACTTATTTCCCTTCTTCCCAGCATTCTGTTCTGTCTACTCCACCCACCTATGTTCTGACCTATCTGGCCAAGCAGTTTCTTTATTAATTAACCAATGAAAGCAACACATAGAAAGAAGACCCACCTATATCACACATACACATACACACACATACACACACACAATAATAATAATAATATTGGTACTTTAATTTTTTAAAAAGATTAACATATGAAAGAAAGCAATGCCAAGGAAAGACTGGAAACCCCTCCCACAAGGTATATCACAAAGCAGAGCATGTAAGAGAAAAGCCCATGATTCTCAGAGAAAGAATGCTCTCTATCATAAGGGTTCAGGAGTCTGTTGATCCAAAGTTCCAGCCCACTTTTATTCTCAGGAGTTCTTTCTCTATTTCTACGGCACATATGGAGCACTGGTCCAATTCTTTGATCTAAGATACAAGAATCTGGAACTTTGGGTACCTTCTAGACTTTCATCCATGACTTGAAAGTTTGTATTAATAGAATAACTGAGACGTGTAGTGATATTTTATTTGTATTTTAGCAACAACAACAAAGTTTGCCTGAAGACCAGAATGCAAAACAGCCACACTAGTCAGCCATATAGGCCAGGCAGTGGTGGCACACACTTTTAATCCCAGCAGCCACACTAGTCAGCCATATAAGCCTAGCAGTGATGATGCAAGCCTTTAATTCCAGCACTAGAGAGGAATATAAGGTGGGTTGAGACAGAAACTCGCTCTCTTTCAATCTGGAGATTTCATAAAGCTCTCTAGTGGCTCGACTGCTTTGGTTTTCTGATCATCAGGTTGAACCCCAATATCGGTCTCTGGGATTTTATTATTAGTGCTATATTTGGCACCCAATGTTTGGGATACAAATTCATGATAAAGCTGTTTGCCTGTGACTTTTTAGACAATGGCACAGGTTGAATCTGCATGTGGGTCTCCATTCCCATACCATTAGACTTTCTTTACTTTTTCCCCCAACCTCTGAGTGAGTTTGGGATTTTTGTTGTTGTTGTACCACTCTGAAACAGTCTCAAGATGTCACCCAAACTCCAGAAGCACCTAGAGTCCAAAGGGTTGCAGGTTCTCCCTGAACTCACTTCTTGAGCTGTTGTCAAACTAGGTAGCTGCCTTGAAACACAAGCAGGCTTTTACTATTCTATGCAGCCACCTTACATAAGCCTTACATCTTCATCACATAGTAAGACAATTGGAAATTCTTAAAGAAAGGAATTAGTTAAAAGACAGAGTTTTTTCCCACATTGAAAAATGGGAAAATCCATTGTAATGGAAGGATTTGTGAAGCAAATGTTAAACTTGTGATCTGTTTGTAATAGAATTATTCATAAAGATGGGATAGAAGTGGTGCTTTAGAGCCTGGTCCACATTTACAGTAGAGTACCTGGTTCAGAGAAGAGGCTACGATTATTAAATAATGGAGTACAGCTAGAGGTAGAAAAATATCCCAAGATCAAATTCTTGGAGGAGATTATGATACTATAGAAAGGCCAGCTGAATATGATGACCACACCCTGTATTTATGTCATGTAGCAGCTTTGAATGCTTGGAACATAATTGGAGAAATAGGAAAGAAAATTGGCATTGTCATTGGAGGTCAGGTAGACAAAGGTGCAAAAGTAGCAATACTTTTATCAAAATCTTGGCATCTAAATTGACTTCTTCAGGATGTAAATGTTCAGTTTTTAGGGATCAGAACTTTATCTCAGGTAAAGTAGAGTGTGAGATGACTCGATGTATAGGGTCAAAAGGACAGAGAGAAATATGAAAACCATGTGTGACTAACATAGCAATAAATTTGTGGAGGCATACTTTGTTACATTGATGGAATACAATATTTTATAAAGACAATCACTGACCATTCAGGTTGTACAAGAAAAGGCACAACAGCTGCTGATCTTCCAAAAGCACCAATATCCCTATCTTTAAAATGGTTGACAGTCAAACCTGTATGTGTTGTACAATGGCCTTTAACAGAGAAACTGCAGGTTTCAGAACAGCTGGTACAGGAGCAAATAGATGCTCAGCATATTGAAGAATCAACCAGCCCTTGGAATTCTCCTGTATTTGTAAAAAGGAAACCTGGAAAATGGAGAATGGCAATAGATCTAAGAGCTGTTAATAAGGTGATTCAGCCAATGGGCTCTCTACAGCCTGGCATTCCTCTGCCTTCCCTATTGTCTAGAGGGTGGCCTCTTATAGCTATTGATTTAAAAGATTATTTCTTCACTATACCTTTACAAGAAAAAGACAGAGAAAAATTTGCCTTCACAGTGAGTATTTTTAATAATTCTCAGCCTGCTAAGAGCTATCAATAGAAGGTTTGCATTATTATACTATTCCCATAGGGAATGTTCAATAGCCCCACCTTGCGCCAATATTTTGTAAGTCAGTCATTGGAAATAATATGTATTATTAATAATAAACTTATAGTTTATTATTACATGGGTATTATTTTACTGCCTGATTCAAATATAGATACTTTAGAAATAATGTTTGAAGAAATAAAGAAAATTTTGTCTCGTGGGGGATTACAAGCTGCTCCTGAAAAAATACAAAGAAAGAGATTCTATTAATTATTTAAATTACAAAATAGGTTTACAAAAATTTAGACCCCAAAAGGTGCTAATTAGGAAAGATTAATTACAGACTCTTAAGAACTTTCCAAAGATTGCTAAGAGACATTTTCAATCTGTGATCCAATATTGGGATGGAACCTGATGAACTGATTAATTTAAACAAAAACTTAGATGGTACCAGTGAATTAACAGCTGAAGCCGAGAGATAATTTTCTTTGATTGAAGAGAAATTAGAGAAGGCACGTGTAGACCATGTGAATCTAAATCTTAATAGCATTCTGGTCATACTGCCTTCCAAACATTACCCTACAGGAATTTTAACACAGAGGAAAGATATTATCTTAGAATGGATCTTTTTACTACACAAACTGAGTAAAAAATTAAAAACTTATGAAAAAGGTCTCTGAGTTAATTCTAAAAGAAAAATTGAGACTTTGTCAACTAGCAAGAATAGACCCAGCAGAAACTATAGTACCTTTTAATAATGATGAAATTGACAAATTATGAGCAGAAAATGAACCCTGGCAAAGAGCTTGTAATATTTTGGGAGAGATTATAAACAACCATCCCAAAAGCATGAGAATTCAACTTATAAAGAGAACTAGCTGGATCCTTCCTCACATTGCAAGGACACACCAATAACTTGAGCTCCTACATTCTATACTGATGCAAATAAATCAGGAAAGGAAGGTTAAAAATCAGAATATTTAAGCAAAATGGATCAAACCTCTTGTGATTCTGTCCAAAAGTCAAAAATATATGCTATTATGGTACTAAGGGATTTTAAAGAACCTCTCAACATAGGTACCAAGTCACAATATGCAGAAATACTTGTTTTGCATAGTGGAACCACTGAATTCATACCAGATGTTACAAAATTGACTATTTAGTCAGCAACATGATACAACTAGGAATAGGAATCACCTTATATGCATAACATACATTCAATTCCATACAGGTCTGCCAGGTCCTCTAGCACAAGGTAATGCAGAAATAGATCATTTATTTTGATTGGAAATAGAATGAAGGCCTCAGAATTTCAAAAAAAAGAACATCATGTCAATAGTAAAGGTTAAAAAAGAAAACTTTTCCATCACATGGCAACAAGCCAAGCAAATTATAAGGAATGTCCTACTTGTTCTTTATACAACCAAACATCACTACCTACAGGAAGTAACCCAAGGATACCCAAAGGAATGAAATCTGGCCAGTGGATATGTTCCATTTTGTAGAATTTGGAAAACTATGGGTCTGGCTCAGAGGTTAAGAGCACTGGTTGCTCTTCCAGAGGTCCTGAGTTCAATTCCCAGCAACCACATGGTGGTTCACAACCATCTGTAATGAGATCTGATGCCCCTTTCAGGCCTGCAGGCATACATGCAGGCAGAACACTGTATACATAATGACTGAATAAATAAATATTTTTTAAAAAAAATAATTTGGAAAACTAAAATATATATACCTATTTAGGTTTTTCAATGGGCAACTGCTTTGAGTTCCCAAAAGGCTGATTTGGTAATCAATCATTTACTATAAGTTATGGCCATCATGGTTATACCTGTACAAATAAAGAAAGACCATATTCCTGCACCTAACTCTAAGAAAATAAAACACTTTTTTGCTTACTATAATATAAAGAATATTACAGGCATGACACACAATTCTACAGGGCAGGTCAAATCAAACTCTAAAAGGTATGTTAAATAAGCAGAAAGGGATAATAAAGATGCCCAAAAACAGACTGAATTATGCTTTATTAACTTTAAATTTCCCAAATGCTAATAAAAAAAGAACAACAGTTGTGGAGATATATTGGATAGTAGAAAAAAAACTACAGAATTAAATCTGTCAATATACTTTAAAGATGTACTGACCTCAGAATGGAAACCAGGACATGTGTTACATTGGGGAAGGGCTTTTGCTTTTGTTTCCACAGAAGAAGAAAAGCTGTAGATACTATCTAAATTAATTAAAGTTTGATTTGAACAAGAGACACCTCTTAATTAGAAGAGATGATAGTTCATCAAACAGCATGTTCGTTTAATCTAAACAAGCATATAAAACTAACAAATGCTATTCATTTGATAGGATATAATTTGTAAAAAGAGAATCTCCCCAAAAAGTAGGGTTGGGGAAGGGTTTTATTTCTGCTTTTTCATGAGAATAAAGGTGTCCAGCTAAGGAATCTGAAGAACACTGGACAAATGAACATCTGAAGAAAAAGGACAAATTATTTCCCCCAAAAAAATGTCTCAAGAAAAAGAGTAAATTAGCCTGTTGGTCTATCACATTTCCAAATGAATAAAATTTCATAAATCTTCCCAAATGTTTGTTTCTTCTATTCTCTACAGAGATATAATCCAAATAGTCTTCTTATAGTCCCAGTCTAATTGAAGATTAAAGCTGGCCTTGGGTTGGAATGTGGCTCTCTCCTTTTCTAAATCAAAGCATGCATATTAAAGTGAAATCAAGAATCTCTGTCTCACGTCAAAAGAGCCATCTAATATGGGAAAAAATATTTGAGGACTATTTCATTGCCACTAATCTCATAATCCTTTGTTTTTTATTGACTCTTTAACAGCTTTATCTAATGTATGATTTTTTAAGATTAATACATATATAATATTATTCTAAACTTTTTGTCACGATATTAATGGTCATATAGAGTATTAACTAACTCTAGAAAAAGTTTCCTCTACCTTCCTGTACATGCTTTCACGTTTGAGTCTCTATTAGTTTTCTGCAGTGAACCATGAGCATGCCTAACAGCGATCTTTGAAGTCTCCATAAGGAGGATGGGGCCCCCACAATGACAATTCCTCCATGACTATGATAACACCACTAAGCTGAAAAACACCACCTAAAGATCAGCTTTTGGGCTTCAAACTTCTCAGAACAATTTCGAGGTAGCTGAAATGATACAGCGTCACAGAGTACTCTAGCCAGGACTTGAGACAAGCCCTGCACTTTCCCATTATGCAGAGACTAGACAACAGATGATACAGCTGCTTATCCTAGGACTTGACAATTGATCCAAATTTTCATTTTCAGGCTCTCCTAAGGATGCCATCACCCCCAGAGAGCAGGAAGTAAATTTAAGAATACAATACCCACATTCCAAAGAAGTAGAGTAGGCAGTTTTTGGTTATTCAATGGGTTATGGATATTTGTCATTGTTTAGGGGGATTGGTTACAAGTTGTTATTGGTTATAGCCAAGAAGAAAATTGGACAAAGGAAATTAGATTCCAGGTTCTTGTTTTGAAAAGAAAGAAGAGAATACAGATGTAGCACAGATAATAAATAAAAACCCAGAGACAGATATTGGGGTTCAAACAGAAAAACAAAACAGCCAAGTCACTAGAGAAGACTTACCTCTACCAAGGCTGGGCAAATGCAGACTATGCAGACTAAGCAGTCAGGGCCTCTGTCTCTTCTCATTTTATATTCACTCTAGTGATGGGATTAAAGGTGACTCTTTAGGACTGGGATTAAAGGTGTTAGCCACGACCACCTGGATTTGTTTCTGCATTGATCTTGTGTAGCCCAGGATAGCCTTGAACTCATAGAGGTCCATCTACCTCTATCTTCCAAATACTGGGATTAAAGGTATATGACTCCACTGTCTGACCTCTAGTAGTTTAGATTTGCCCTTCTGATATTTAGGCAAGCTTTCTTTATTAAAACATAAATAAAATATCATTGTATACAAAAATGATAGTATATAGGGGTAGATTATTGAATCTAATCTAAAAAAGGGAGGATATAATTATAATAAGATAAAAAGGTAGATTATTGAATCTACTTTTAAAAAGCAACTACTAGTTTTAAATGGTTTATATTGGATTAGATTTTTGTATATTATATACAAATTTTGTATATTGATAAAAATTTGAGTTTAATTTTGTTAGAACATACTCTATATACATTTCTAATCTTATTCAAGGTATCATACCTATACAACTCATTTTAAAATGTAGTGTAAATTTTTAGTCCTTGAAAATTATTTTTCCTAATAGTTTAGGATAATAAGAAAATGCAGGTTAATAATTAATCACCTATTATAATTGAACTTGCAGTCATAGTAGGTATGTTTTTAAGGTCAAACAAAGTTATATTTTAGATAGACAGGTCATCTTCAAACACTTCAGAGATCTACAGAATATGGTATTTAAAATGTTTTAAGAACATAGGCTCAGGGCTTGAGAGATGGCTCAGTGGTTAAGAGCATTGCCTACTTTTCCAAAGGTCCTGAGTTCAATTCCTGGCAACCACATGGTGGCTCACAACCATCTGTAATGAGGTTTGGTGCCCTCTTCTGGCCTGCAGATATACACACAGACAGAATATTGTATACATAAGAAAGAAAGAAAGAAAGAAAGAAAGAAAGAAAGAAAGAAAGAAAGAAAGGAAGGAAGGAAGGAAGGAAGGAAGGAAGGAAGGAAGGCAGGAAGGAAGGAAGGAAGGAAGGAAGGAAGGAAGAAAGGAAGAAAGAAAGAAAAAAAGAAAGAAAGAACATAGGCTCTTTTTATGATAATGAGGCTCCTAGCAACACCATACTACTTCAGAGAAGATAATGATCATCAAAGAAACTCCACATGGAGTTTGCTTTCTTTGTGGCAAAAGTAAGCCACTGGGAAAGAAAATGCCCTAGCTTTGAATACTGACAGTATACTGTCCTAATTTGTCAAGCAGAATACAAAAGAAAGTGACTGCCAAACATTGTCAAGACAAGAAATGATGGTCCTTTAGAGCATCTTGCTTCACAGAAAAGTCTGTCAGATATGCTAGTCCTGTAGACCAAATATGGATGGCCCAATGTTGCAGAGAACCTTTGGGTGATTGTCCAGGCAGTCACAGGTTTCTGTCATTTCTCTCTTTTTTGGAAGTCACTTGCTTGTACTTCCTGCTTAATCCATTAATATTATTTCCTTCTTGAGTCTCTGAGAGAGTTGAAGACTAGATATAGTTTTTCTTATTTACCGATGCAGAAAACAAGTTATGATAGGAAGTAAATTAGGTACAAAACTTTGGACTCACCAAGATAGGATAGATATAGGGCATTTTCTCCAAATTTGCCAAATGCAAATGGACTAGACATTGTTGATGTATTTATTGCCTGTCTATGTTATATATAGCTATTATACTTATTGTGTATAGTTTTTCTTATATTAGCTATAGCTTTTTTAAAATTTTAGACAAAAGGGGGAAATGTAGTAATATTTCACTTGTATTTTCATTTTAAAAAAAAAGCTTGCCCAAAGATCAGAATGCAAAACATCCACACTAGTCACCCATATAGGCCAGGCAGTGGTGGCACACACCTTTAATCCCAACAGCCACAATAGTTAGCCATAGAGGCCAGGTTGTGGTACATACCTTTAATCTCAGCATTAGAGAGGAATATAAGGTAGGATGAGACAGGAACTTGCTCTCTTTCAGTCTGAAGTTTCATAGAGGTAAGAACTCTCTCATGGTTGGCTGCTTTGCTTTTCTGATCTTTAGGGTGAACTCAAATATCTGTCTCTTGGGTTTTTATTATTCATGCTACAGATTGCCTGGAAAAGCTGGCTTTGTTGCAGAGATTGCCAAGGTAAGGCAAGAATAAGACCACTACTATACTATTTTGAGCCAAAATTGAATCAAGTTTTATTAAATACTGGCCAAGAAGAAGGACACTGGCCATGTCCATATCCCGGATCCCCAGAGAATGGCCCCAAATTTCATTAGTCAGGGGTTTATAAAAGCAAAACCTACAAGGGTATGTACGTTCCACCTTCATCCAATCAACAGCAATCACACATCTTAACATACTTCCTACCTACTCAAGCAGATCCAATGCAGTAGGGACAACCAACTGTGTCTACTGAAGTGAAAACCCAGGGCTCGTTATGTTACAGGAACAGCCCCCAGCATTCCAGGAAGTTATTGGTAAGTAGGGCTAATAAGCTAGAGGCATTTTTGTTTTTATAGATGTCTTAAGCACAGTAATTTAAACTTAAAACGCAACTATAACCAATACAGAAGTTTATTAGAGAAGAGCAAAGGCAAGCACAGTCGATACAGTTTGAGCAATGACTTTGTTTAGTTGAGTCCAGCCTAGAGAATAATCACAAATCTTACTCAGTTTATGCTCATTCGCTTATTCAATGCATAAATTTGTGCCAACCACACAAAATCTTTGTTTGTTGCTTTAGGTTTTTATTGCTGTTTGGTTGGTTGATTTGGAGACCTTCTTACTATGCAATCCTGATCCAGAACTAACTCTAAAGACCAGATGGACCTTAAACTCAGAGATCCACCTGCCCCATGCACCAGCTGTTTTTGGTTTTGGCACACAGCCTTACATAGCACAGACTTCCTTTAAATTCTCTATGTAACCTATGTTAGACTTACACTCTTGCTCTGGCCTCAGTCTTTAAAGTGCACGGATTGTAGGCACACACTGACATGCCTACCTTGAATTTCTTTTTATCTAAAGATTTATACAAAGATTTCCTCCGAAAAATGACAGAGCTCACGACAATGTCCTAAAGAGGACTTCAGCAGGAAAAACAGAAGGATTGTTAACAGGTAAACAGAAGCCTAAAGGTGGGATTCTGTTTACCTGAAAAGTCAATCTCTTAAATCAGTTTCCATTTACTAAGAACCTCCCTTAATCTTCCCCAAAGGTCAGGTACCTCAGGCAAGGGCATCTATCTCCCTATTAATCCTTGGGCAAGGGCATCTAGTTCCTCATTAACCCAAATAGCCTGCATCATCTCAAAACTATTACCTGTTGACTGTCATTTAAAAGCTGCTTGTTTTTTAGCATTTTGGTCCCTCCAAGAGACAGCCTTGGCAGTTTGACCCCAACCTTTCTACACAAAGAGTGGTCCAGTTCAGTGCTTTCTACCCACAGAGTTGTCCAGTTCAGTGCTTTTCCTGTACCCCTGCTTAAAAAGATTTTACCAAAAAGAATTTTCCATGTGCTGCACAGGAATAACACCTTTTGTTTCATTGACTTGACTCTTCCAAGAATGGCATATTTTATCATGTATAACCTTTTCTCTAGTCCATAAACATTTGGCATTTGTAGTTTTGTTTTACAGTTCATATCACAGTATCATAAACATTTTCATACATACATACATACATACATACAGTATCCCCCTTATTTTAAATAACTTCTCTGAGATAAAATGCCAGTTTTAGAATTACCAAAATGGTCAAAGTGCATGAACATTTTTATGGCTCTTGATAAGCAATCTCTAGAAGAATCTAAGCTGCGATTAAATTATTTGTTGATCCCAGGAGACATCCCTGCAAGCCCTGTGCTCTCTGCTCTGTAGGTCAATTACTGAGAATAGACTCCAAGGACAGAAAGTGCATTGGTGTTCTGATAGGTTCTGCTAGATGTGATTGGAAGCATCAGATTTTACTACTGAGGGTGCAGTTTCTTCAAGGGGGCAGATATAAGCATGAAAATATGTAAGAATAGAGTAACTTCTATAGAGAAAAGTGACCAATGAGGAGAAAGGTAAGAAAGGGTGTCAGAGACATAATCAGGATCCAAAGCATACATGGATTTGAGGCTTTTAGGTTTGGTTTTGTGTCACATGTAGAAAGTCATTGAAAGCTACAAACAAGGAAATTTATGTTTACCAGTAAGCAAGTGCTTAAATATAGGAGCTGGAGAGATGGCTTAGCTGCTAGAATTCAGACATTATATTCTCTCCTGTCACCTAGCGGGATGAACCTAGGCAGTACCCTGGCCAGCCCAGGGTCCCATGGCTGCTAGTCGCTATGTATGTATGCAGGTGCAAAAGGTCACTTTAAGAAACAAACAAACAAAAAAAAAGAAGTAGACACGATCGCTGGGCAAAAATTGGGAACTTGAGGGTGGGGCGAGACGGGGCCAAGGGAAGATGGGGAGAGAAAAGCGTGAAGGGGAGAATGGGGGGAGCTCAGAGGAATGGGATGCTTGGGATACAGGAAGGGTGGATATGGGAGCAGGGAAGCATATATCTTAATTAAGGGAGCCATCTGAGGGTTGTCAAGAGACTTGACTCTAGAGGGGTTCCCGAGTTTCCAGGGAGACGTCCCCAGCTAGTTCCTTGGGCAGCTGAGGAGAGGGAGCCTGAAAAGGCCAGTTCCTATAGTCATATTGATGAATTTCTTGCATATCACCATAGAACCTCCACCTGGCGATAGATGAAGAAAATGACTGAGTCCCACATTGGAGCACCGGACTGAGCTCCCAAGGTCCTGATGAGGAGCAGGAGGGAGAACATAAGAAAGAAAGTCAGGACCGTGAGGGGTGCGTTCACCCATGGAGACAGTGGGACAGAACATGATGATACACACCCTTAATCCCAGTACTCAGAAAGCAGAGGCAAGCAGACCTCTATGAGTTCAAAGCCAGCCTGGTCATTATAGTGAGTTCCTGGACAGTCAGTGCTACATAGTGAGAACCTAGCTCAAAAAAAAAAAAAAAAAAAGATAAGGGCTGGGAGGGAGTTTCCAGAAAAAGAAATATGTAGAATTTTTGAGAATAAGAAAAATTCTACATTTCACAGGACCATTGGGTGGAGGGTTTTTGAACAGAAGAATAGTAAATTCCTCTAGCTGATGTGGTAGGCTAGGAGCCAAGAAGTGAGGAAAACACTAATCAGATGAGAAATAATTTGCCTTGCTGCAGAGTACAGGAAGTGGGTTGCAAAAAGCAATCAGTTTTTAGATATAATGTGAAGGGAAACCAGGCAGGATTTGCTAATGGGCTAGATGTGAATTTGAAGAAAAACCAAAACGACAAGAATAACTCAAAGTTAAGCTCAAGCAGCTGGGGGAAGGATCTGGAAATGGAAAAGAGAAGGAAGACTGGAATGGAACAGGGTGGGGCTTTGGGGCAATTACGGGGAGATAGTGGCTGAGTGTTAGGAATACTGAGTAGAAGTCTTACAGACAAGTAGCAGATCAAATGAGGCCTGAGCCTAGAGCTGGAAAGAGAAGTCTCAGTCCTCACTTTTTAAAAAATAATTAATTAGCTTACTTTTATTTTTACATCCTAGCCACAGTTTCCCCTCCCTCCACTCCTCCGAGTCCCACTCCCTCCTCACCCCCACTCAGTTCTGACCTGCCTTCCACTCCTCTTCCATTTCTGTTTAGGAAAAGGCAGATCTCCCATGAGTATCAAAAAACAGGGGATATCAAGTTGTAGTAAGATTAAGCAGCTGCCCATATGTTAAGGCTGGGCAAGGTGACCCAATATGAGGGTTGGGTTCCAGTAAAAGAGTCAGAGACAGCCCCTGTTCCCACTGTTAGGAGTCCCACAAGAGGTAGGTCCTAATGATGAATCTAACTTGTCAGGAACCAGCCTCAACAAAAATACCTTTCTCCAGAGTAGAGGCATGGGGATTTAGAAATATAGTAAAGAATATGAATGAAAATAATAAAATGCAGAAACATATAAGATAGTATCGGGAGGGAATTTTTCAGTGAGTACTGAAAACTCATCAGTGTTTAATTTCCATCTGCTTGAAATACCCCTGATCCCAAAGGGTAGGAGTAAGACAAAAGACTGCATTAACATGATACTAAGAAGTGAACGTACCAATTGAAGGTCATGGGCTACATTCATAGTTAAACATTCTGTTGCTAGAACAAAGCAAGTCGCCAAGTCATGCTCACACCCTAGACTCATATCCTAAACCAAACACTCTGTAGGTAAACCACTCCCTGGAAGGAATCCCAAATTATTTCCATAAAGGGAGCTGGAACTGAGTTGAATCCTTAGACTTTTGTTTTAGGTAGGAACAAACGACTTCCCTATTCCAGGAGCACAAGGTCTGGCAACTAGTCACACCTATTGGCAATAGCCTTGAGAGAGCAGAACTCTCTGTTTTACAACTAGGTGGGACCCTTGTCTGAGGTAGAAGCACAATAACCTTGAAGGGACTAGAAATAAGTCCCCCAAATCTCTGACCTTTGGCCTTTTGGGGCCTCCACAGTTAACTTGTCCCAATACCTGACAGAAAGCAATTAAGGAAGAAAGGGTTTATTATGGCTTGTGGTTTAAGAGCACAGTCCTTCACCATGGGGAAGGGGCAGGGGCAGCCAGTTCCATTTCTTCCACAGTCCAGTGATGAATGCTGGTACTCCACTTGCCTTCTCCTCTGTCACATTAGGAATGTTGACAAGCACTGTGTTAGAACATGGAAGTTTGAGCAAGAATGGGTAGATTACTGTCTATAGAGATAAATCACACCAGACTTCTTCACAATTAAGGTATAATATCCAGCACTGAATCAAATAATTTATACCTTTATTAGGTTATAAATGTCTGTGCTGAGGATAGAACAAAGGGACTGTATATTCTGGAAAAGTACTCTGCCATGGAGCTACAGTCCAGGTTCTATGTATATGATTAAATTAGCTAAATCAAATAAATATCTGTCAGCTCTTTATGTGGGCTAAAAGTCTAAATATAAAGTAAGGTAATACTTCATATGGAATTTTTTGCACTTTTAGAGAAGTTGTGATTCTATGAACTTGAAAGAAACTTCAGCTTATTGTTGACCTTGCCCCTGATTTTGATATCAGCTATATTTATCAGTAGCTAAGTAGGCAATAACGCTCACAGAACCAGTGTAGGATGCTGCATAGAACCAGCCGAGGGAGTCCTGGCTGCTCAGTCCCTCCACCATGCAGCTGCAACCATGACACCTGATGACCAATAAAGATTATTAAGCCTACTCCAATTCACTGCAATTGCCTGGGGCAAGTCGGTAAATTGTAAAATTTGGAAGGTCTATGATAACTGACAATATTACCATTTAGTAATTTAATAACCATTTTGCTTACACTGTGGATGGAATTCTGCAAAGCTTATGTCATTTTCCTTATACATCCACTTATTTGATTTGGGGAATTAGCTTTGTTTTTCATATTATATCTTTAAGAAAATGGTTTGATAACAAAGCCAAGAATGAGGCACCTTTAGAAATGATACAGTCTTTACATGTTAATAATGAACAGCTAGCTGAAAAAATTAGTACTATTGAAAAGGATAACATTAATTTGACAGACAAAATCCAATCCATGTTGAAGAGTGCTGAGAAATTATCTGAAAAAAATCATACTGTTGAATTTAACAATCAGAATCTGCTGAAAAGTTATGATAAGTTAACAGATAGGGTGTGTCTCCAGGAAGGCAATATGTATGCTATCAAAATGTCCAAGGATGTCCAAGGATGAGACATTATCTTTACTGAACAAATTTCATACCTTGAAATCAGATGTGCAGAATAAGGACCAGAAGCTAAATGAATCAATGAGGGCACAAGAACAGCACACAGGACTGGAGATTCAGACTTTACAAAAGACAGTGGTAAAAAGATTTGAAACAATTGAGGAAATTATAGGAACTGATGGGCAGGGAGTAAAGGTACAAAAACAGAATTTAGCCTCACTAGTATGGGTCAAAGTCAGGGATGACTTACCCAGTTTTAGCTGCTTATCTGGTAATCTCTGAGAAGCCATCTGATACAAAATATCCTAAGGTAGTCAGAGAATATAAATGGCAACCTATAGATATGAACAATCTAAAGGAAATTAGAAAGCAATAATACCTTATGGCTTGCACTCACCATTTGTTAGGGAAATGATGAAAATGTGGGCTTCAAGCAATAAGGCTACCCCCACATGATTGGTTTCAATTACTCTCAGTGGTCCTAGAAGACAGACCCCAGTTGCTATGGAAATGCTTTTGGTGAGAAGAGGCAAAAAATTTAGAACAACAGGGAAAAGCAAAAGGATTTGAGACTTCCCAAGATCAAATTCTTAGTGGGAGCTATTCCTCCAATCCTCAGGACCAGGCTCTCTACAACAAACACACCTTGTCCCTATGCAGCACAGCAGCTTTAAATGCTTGGGACAGGATTCAGGAAAGAAAATTGAATCATATACCAGGGTTAAACAGGGCCAGAGAGAACCCTTTAATGGCTTTTTCACAAAGATTAACTAAAGCTGTACAATTAGGAATAACAGACATGTACTAATTGAAACTCTGGCTTTTGAAGATGCCATCTTAGAATTGTAAAAAAATACTTGGACCTTTAAAGGTCATATCAGCACCAATAGATGAATGGATCCTGCATACACTGAACAGTATGAGGAGACACCAAAATGTCAAATGTTTTAATTGTGGTAGAATAGGACATCTGAGAAGGAACTTTGGACCTGGAAATAATGTCTCCTCTGGAAATGGCAAAAATAGAAGGTCTCAATCTTCTGTAATATGTAAGATGTGTGACAATGGCTGGCATTGGACCAAAGAATGTAGATCAACAAAAGACAGACAAGAAAACCCAATGCCATCAAGAAACTCCTTGGGGGGGGGGTCTCTCTCTAGCGCCCATTTCAAATGTGGTCCAGTTATTCCCAGTCACTGTGGAGAACATGTCTCAACAGGAAAATAAAAAAACTAAGTGTCTACTGTAAAAAACCATATTGTTCTGGATGATGGAATAGACATGGAGGATGAATCAAAATCTCCAGTAGAAAATAGGAAACATATATTTTGGCAGACTTCTATAAATGATCAAAAATCAAAGCTAAGAGTGCATATAAATAACATTGCAATTGAGGAATTACTAGACATGGGTGTGGACATGATTATCATTACTCCAGAATCTTGGCATCCAAATTGGTCTCTTCAAGAGACAGGTGTTCAATTACTAGGAATTGGAACTCTATCTCAAGTGAAACAAAGCACAAGATGGGTTAAATGCATAGGGACAGAAGAACAGAGAGGACAGCTGAGGACACATGTGGCTAATAATGCAGTAAATTTTGGGGGTCATGAGCTGTTGCAGCAATGGAATACCCAGATTAACACTCCGGCAGTCCCAGAAACTCATGTTTCTGAGAAGGATATTATAAGGTATTATAAACAAAGGTCTCTAGCCATTCAGGCTGTACACAAACACAAACCAACTAGCAAACCTTTGGAGATACTAATGGCCCTACCTTTAAAATGGTTTACTGTGAAAGCAATATGGGTTAAACAATGGCCTTTAACAGAAGAAAAACTGCAGGCTTTAGAACAACTGGTACAGGAGCAACTAGATGCTCACCATATTGAAGAACCAACCAGTCCTTAGAATTCTCCTTGGAATTCTTTTTGTTGTTAAAAAGAAGTCTGGAAAATGGAGAATGATGACAGATCCAAGAGCTATCAATGAGGTTATTCAACCTATGGCCCTCTACAATCTGGAATTCCTCTGCCTTCTTTATTACCAAAAGGATGGCCTCTTGTAGTTATTGATTTAAAATATTGTTTCTTCACTATACCTTTACAAGAAAAGGACAGAGAAAAATTTGCCTTCACAGTGCCTACTTATAATGATTCTCAGTTTACTAGGAGATATCAGTGGACTATCCTCCCACAGGGAATATTAAATAGCCCCATCCTGTGCCACTACTTTGTAAGTCAGCCATTGGAAATAATGCATAAACAATTTCCTAAGTCTATAATTTACCATTACATGGATGACATTTTGCTATCTGATTCAAATGCAGATACTTTAGAAAGAATGACTGAAGAAGTAAAGAAAGTTCTGCCTAAATGGGGATTATAAATTGTTCCTGAAAGAACACAGAGAGGAGATTCTGTCAATTACTTGGGTTATAAAATAGCTTTACAAAAAATTAAAACACAAAAGGCACAAATTAGGAGAGACAGATTGCAGACTCTTAATGACTTTCAAAGATTGTTAGGAGACATTTCCATTCTACAATTGACTGTTGGGATAACACCTCATCTAATAATTTATTTAAACAAAACTTTAGATGGTAACAGAGACTTAAATGGTCCCAGGGAATTAACAACTGAAGCTGACAAAGGATTAACTAATGTCGAAATTACAGGAGGCTCGTGTTGATAGGGTGGATCTAAATCTTAACTGCGTTCTAGTCATATTGCCTTTCAAAATTTCCCCAACAGGAATTTTAATGCAGAAAAAATTTTATCTTAGAATGGATCTTTTTACAACATAAACCAAGTAAAAAATTAAAAACTTATGTGAAAAAGTCTCTGAATTAATTATAAAAGGAAAATTGAGACTTCATCAATTTAGCAATATCTAGCAGGTATAGACCCAGGTAGAGATTATAATGCCTTTTACTACTGATGAAATTTTTAAAAATTATGGGAAGACAATGAAGCCTGGCAAAGAGCTTGTGCTAATTTTTTTAGGAAAGATTAATAGCAACTATCCCAAAAGTGATAGAATTAACCTTATAAAGAGAACTACTTGGATTCTTCCCCGAATTGTACACAATGCACCAGTAACTGGAACCCTCTCATTTTATACTGATTCAAATTAATCAGGAAAGGGAGCTTACAAATCAGAAGATTTAAGTAAGGTAGAACAAGCCCTTATAATTCTGCATAAAAGGTAGAGCTATATGTTATTTTCATAGTACTAAGGGATTTAAACAAAAACTCTCAATATAGTTACTGATTCGCAATATGCAGAAAGAGTTGACTTGCATATTGAAACTACTGAATTTATACCAGATGATACAGAATTGACTTCATTATTCATTCACATTCAAGATATAATCAAGAATAGGCTTTGTCCCATATACATAACACATATCCAATCCCATACATGTCTACCAGGTCCTCTAGCACAAGGGAATGCAAAAATTCACTGATTATTGATTGGAAGTATGCTGAAGGTCTCAGAATTTCATAAAAAAAAACATTATGGCAATAGCAATGGTTTAAGGAAATAGTTTTCTATTACATGGCAACAAGCTAAGGAGATTATAAAGAGATATCCTACTTGCTCTTTCTATAGCCAAATACCATTACCTACAGGGAGTAACTCAAAGGGTACTAAAGGAATTTGGAAATTTAAAATATGTGCACCACACCATTGACATTTACTCAGGTTTTCAAGAGGCAACTGCCTTGAACTCAGAAAAGGCCGATTCAGTAATCACATATTTATTAGAAGTTTTGGCCATTATGGGTATACCTGCACAAATAAAGACAGATAATGGCCCAGCATATGTCTCTTAGAAAATCTACTCTTTGATCACATTTGTGGGCCACAGCCCAGCTTCTTAATTAAACTGGGGGTGATGACCCCACATGGGGTAGCATCATTGAATGTGGGTATCAAGGGATGTCTGGCAAAAGTGGAGGGTTTCTGCGTGTGCCACAAGCCCAAATGAATGAAATGTCGAAGGTGTGATGAGCCCGATGTGATGAGCCTTCTGCCATGTTGGATCACACGACCTTACTAAACCCTGGGTTCTGCGCATACAGAGTGCTCAGTTTGCACTGTCTATATGGTCATGCCACAGAAGGCCAAGGGATGATGCCTGGGATGGCTCAGTTCACATTGAGGCTACTGTATGTTATGAATTACAGTGTCCTACAGTATCCTTGTGTCCAGAGTTTTCAGCTCTCACAGCAGCACGTGGCTTAACTATGGAAAACAAAGACTTGGGCTTTGGGGGATGTTTGTTTTGTTTTGTTTTGTTTTGTTTTTAGATAAGGTTTATCTGTGTATACCCTAACTGTCCTGGAATTCACTAAGTAGACCAGGCTGGCCTAGAACTCAGAGATCTGCCTGGGATTAAAGATCTGTACTGGGATTAAAGGCCTATGCCACCACTCCCAGGCAGAAAACAAAGACTTTTAATTTTTTCCTGCCACTATGTTTCTACAAGAGCAAAAATCAAAGACTTAAACAATTTCATATTGCCATTCATCAGCATACATTAAATTAATACATCATCGGATTGGATTATGTTAGGATGTTCAATTAAAAAATTGCTGTTTGAGTTGCTGACCTGAGTTTTTTAAAAAATGAATTTTACTTGGATCTAGAACAGAATTTCTAACAATTTCTAAAATGGCTCTAAACAAACTTCTGCCATTTTTGAATGCCACTATGTATGTGAAATGGCATTCTCAGTACTGGTAGCTACACAATATTAATCAAATTAGACACATACTGCAGATGCCCTTTATGTTACAGGATCAAATATTCAGCCAAGATCCAAAACATTATACAAAAAGAGCCAGGCATGCTGGTGCCCTCCTTTAATTCTAGCACTCCAGAGGCAAAGGCAGGCAGATCTCTTTAAGTTCAAGGGCAGTCTGGTCTACATAGTGAGTAGCAGGCCAGGCAGAGCTACACAGTGAGACCCTATCTCAAAAATAGAATTAAAGAAAATAAAAACCCAACAGCTATATCCAGCTTTTTAGTATGCAAATTACCCTTTAACAAATGGTCTAATTATATATATAAAACAAAGAAGTATTTAATGTAAACATCTTTATTATTTATTATCAGTACATGTTGGATTTGTATGCCTGTGGTCACATAAAAATTTCTTAGGCAAATTGAAGTCCTAGGTGGAGAAGTTTAAGAAGTTCCCTTCTGGCCTGGTGGTGGTGGTGCAGGCCTTTAATTCCAGCACTCGGGAGGCAGAGGCAGGTGGATCTCTATGAGTTTGAGGCTAGCCTTGTCTACAAGAGCTAGTTCCAAGACAGCAGGACAGGCTTCAAAGCTACAGAGAAACCCTGTCTCAAAAAAAGAAGGAGGAGGAGGGGGAGGAGGAGGAGGAGGAGGAGGAGGAGGAGGAGGAGGAGGAGGAAGAAGAAGAAGAAGAAGAAGAAGAAGAAGAAGAAGAAGAAGAAGAAGAAGAAGAAGAAGAAGAAGAAGAAGAAGAAGAAGAAGAAGGTTCCCTTCTAAAGGAAATAAGGAAGTCTTGTGAACCTCCCAGATAGCTTAGGACACCTAGCACTCCACTCTTAGGGGGAATTCTTACATGATATTTTGAGAATTCCTTCCCTGGGGAGACTTAAACAAAGTCTATCCTCTCTTCATAAGGACGCAATGACAAACCAAAGTACAATTCCACCAAAGCTCCCCCTGGGAAATCAATGAGTTTATCAAGTTTACTTACAGAGCATTGGTGAGGGGTGACTGGCAAGAGCATTGGTGACCTCAAAGAAGCTGTGCTGAAAAATCTCTACCCAGCACAGATATATCCCAATGACTACACAGATGGAGCCTCCTCACTCCATTAGCCTTCTCTGACCTGGATACCCTAGCACCTAGAACCTGGAGGCTCACAGCCCACGGCTATTAGGCAAGAAGTGTATGCAGATGGCTAAGAGGAGTGACTGAACACTCAGGGAAGGGTCCTCCCTAACCTCTGCTTCTAGGAGGTACCTTCAACATCCTGTAAGAAGAGTCTCATGATGAACCCTTGTACATAGATGCCTGATCTCATGAAGATGGTGGCTCTTTTGCTCCAAGGATCACATTCTACAATACGAGGTCATTCGTCTTAGCATCAGTCCTGATGACCCAAGAGCTCCTGTGATATCTAGACTATGATCCCTTGTTTTGCCTCCTGCAGGAACAGAGAGGATTGAAGGAGAGATGGGTTGAATGGATTCTACTTTCTGATCCAGATCATTAGCTAAACTAGCAGCTGACAAACTGTGAATGAATCCAAGCTCTGAGACCGAGAGGTCTTTTTAGAGAGTCTCAGGGACTACAGTTTAGCAGACACAGATTCAGACATCAGTGAGTGAGCTGTTTCCTTCCAGCAATGAAGTGTTTCATAGGAGAGAAAGTAGAGGTTAAGGCAGGCCAGACGTACTAATTCATGGCAAAAATTCTTTTTTTTTTTTTAAGAACACTTCTGTGGAAGTTAAGATATAACAGGGATAGGAAATAAAGTATAATGGTATGTTTCTAATACCAAAATGTCTCAGATAGGCTGGAGTTTACAGGCACTGGGTCCTGGTTCCTGCTGCACCTCCTTCCGTAGGTCCTTTAGTTTGTCTTAGAATGGAAAATCACAGCAGCTGTGGGCTGAGGCCAGTATCAGGGGAATACCAGGGAGGGACTCCCAGGCCCAGGAAATATATATATATATATATATATATATATATATATACATACATAAGACTCTGTGTGCTTGGAATCTGGGAAGGAAATGAAATGTAAGCTAAAAGAGTAAGATTGGGGCACTAAGTGTGGGGGGTATAAGCAAAGAACAGCCTTCTCAGCCTATGGGGAAGAGGGGGGCACGGATCTGCAATCAGTTATACAAAAACAAATGTTGGGGTCCATCCTGCAAGACGGTAAAATAAATTCTGCTTTGCCTTCTCTGAGCCTGTGGTGCTCTTTGTTATGAAGTGGCTTTAAAACAAAACTATCTTTGTAGATTTGGTTAACAGAAGCTTTTTAATTTTTACGTATTTTATCTAATTTATTTATTTTTGAGACAGGGTCTCTCTACACAGCTCTGGCTATCCTAGAACTCACTCTGTAGACCAGGGTGGCTTCAAACTCACAGTCAGAGAGCAATCTGCCTCTGCTTCCCAGGTGCTGGGATTAAAGGTGTGCGTCTCCACGGCCTGCCAACTTTTTTATTTAATGTAGCTTAATTTGTCATTTTAATGGTTTGTGCTCACTGTTTCCTATTTTAAAAAGTTTTCCTGGTACTGTGGTCACAAAGATTTCCCTTTATACATGTATTTGTGGGAGTATTGGGGTTAGGGTCTCGTGTAGCCTAGGATAGATTCAAACTCTGTGTAGCAGAGGATGGCCTGACCCTTCCTCCTCTACCTCCTAAGCATTGAGATTGTGGGCATGCATTACCATGTTAGGCTCAGCTCAGCTCCTTTGAAAAGTGTGTGCATTGCGTGCATTTGTGTATTTGTGTGCATGTGTGTGAGCATGCATGTGTGTATGTGAATGTGTGTATGGGTGCTTGTGTGTGCGTGTATGGGTGCATGTGTGTGCGTGTATGGGTGCATGTGTGTGCATGTATGAGTGTGTGTGCATGAATGTATAGGTGCATGTGTGTGTATGTATGAGTGTGTGCTTGTGCATGTGCACATGCATATGTGTGTGTGTGCGTGCATGTGCGTTTGTGCTTGTATGTGTGCATATTTGTGTGTGTGCGTGCATGTCTGTTTACAAATGCCACAGCACATGTTGGAAACTAGAGGGCAGTTTTCATGAGTCAGTTCTTTCCTTCCACCATGGCTTCATGGGCTTGAACCCAGATCAGCAGGCTTGTAGAGCAAGCTTTTACTCACTGAGCCATCTTGTCTCCCTGAGCCTCCTAAACTGTATATCAGGGCAGCATAACTGAATGTAGATCAGAGAAAACATGGTGGCAGCAAAAGGTTTCTGCATAAACCATGACCAGCAATCAACTCAAAACTAAATCCTTAGTGAATCCAAGGACCTGGAGCTGGTAGAGCTTCACCACGCTGCATGGGACAGCACCGCCATAGCCCTGCTTCTGATACACGTGCACTTTGCCCTGCCCGTGCTGCCTGATACCCCATGACTCCAACTACTGCTGGCACCCTGAAAGTAAGCCAAGCTTTCGGCTGTGCAAAAGCCCTTGATAAGATAACAGAATCAAAGTCTGGGATGAATTTCCTTTTCTTAATGACCAAACCACCTGTGTCATTTAGTGTTCTATTGCTGTGAAGAGATACCACAACCATAGAAGCTCTTATCAAAAAAAAAAAAAAAAAAAAAAAAAAAAAAAAAAAAAAAAAAAAGCTTTTAACTGGGGCTTGCTTAGTTTCAGGGGGGATAGTTCATTATTATCATGGCAGGAAGCATGATGGCACATAGGCAGACACAGTGCTGAAGAACTGACTGAGGGTAGTTGGATTTTTACTCTTTGGGAGCCCACCACCCAGATCCCAAATAAATATACAGAGTCTTATTCTTATTTATGAATACCTGGCCTTAGTTTGGCTTGTTTCTAGCCAGCTTTACTTAAACTATCCTGTCTATCTTTTGACCCTGGGCTTCTACCTTTCTCTCTTCTGTATACTTTTCTTTCCATCTTACTCCATGGCTGGTTGTGTGACTGTGTGGCTGGCCTCTGGCATTCTGTTCTCCTTCTCTTTCTTCTCTCTTCATTCTTCTATTCTTCACCTCTCAAGCCTAGGTTTCTCCTCCTATTTATTCTCTCTGTATGCCAGCCCCATCTATTCCTCTCCAGTCTAGTGATTGGCCATTCAGTCCTTTATTAGACCAATCAGGTGCTTTAGGCAGGCAAAGTAACACAGCTTTACAGAGTTAAACAAATGAAACATAAAAGAATGAAGCACATGTTTGCATCATTAAACAACTATTCCACAGCATAAATAAATATAACACATCTTAAACTAATATTCCACAACATTTTCCCATTTTGTCTAAATAAAAATGAAAGGTTTTAACTTTAGCATAATAAAACTAGATATGACAAAAACTTATCAAGTAAGAATGACATTTACAATATTCAGTCCATTTATATTTAGCAAAATCAGAGAAAATACTCCATTTTCTATCATCATCGTGATTCCAAAGTTTTATACCTAATTTACTTTCTATCATAACTAAGAATACTATAACTCTGTTTCATCCTTAACTCCACCAAAGACCTCAGAAAGAGGTAATATTGCCTAACAATAGAGACATCTGGATTCCTGGACAGTTACCCAAAGCTCCTCTGTAATGTTGGGGCATCTCTCTTCAGCCTACAGGCCTATAATATCTGGAAGACTTTTCAGTGAAGTAAGAAATTTGAAGGACTGTCCTACCTTGTATTGGAAAGTTCATCAGTTGCTTTTCTCTGTGTTCTGCAGACTATCTGGAAGACTATTTGTGAAGCAGGGATCTGGAAGGACTGTCCTGCCTTGTCTTGGCAAAGTTCAACAGTATTTTTCCTGTGTACCACTTGTTTAGTCTGCACAGCATATTGTGAACAGTCAAGACAAGAGTAGTTTCTTGCCCAAATAGCTGGCCTTGCCACATTGAAAGCAAGCTCCATATGGAGTTTCTTCAATGCCCACCATCCTTTTATTAAGTAAACTGATGCTGGCAGGAGCAGATGTGTCTCATTGTCATGAAAAACCTTAGGTTATTAAGCATTTTAAATACCATATCCTGTAGGTCTTTGAAGTGTTTGAAAATCATTTATCTAAAATATACCTGTTTAACCTTGAAAACATACATAATGTGACTACAAGTTTGGGTATTACAGATTAACTACTAATCTCATTTATTAGTTATACATTGCATCTTTAAATGAACTCCATAAGCACAATATCCCAAACAAAAGTAGAAACATACATATAATATAACAAAATAACTGTAAATTTGTATCAATATACCAAAATTCATGCCAATTAAAGCTATCTGAGATTAATAGTTGTCCTTTCATCCTATATGCCTTTATTTCCCTAAATGACAACAAACATCCATAACCCACCAAATAACCAACAACCACCTACCTACTCCATCTCTTGGGAATGTGGACATCATTTTCTCTAGTCTGCATCCTCTTGTCTGTGAGTAAAGGCATCTTTAGTGGTTCCCGAGAAAAATTGAGATGATGTCCAAGTCCTGGGAGGACCAGCAGTAAGCTTTGTTGATATATGTATCTCACCTGTCAAGATTTAGGAGGTCTTCCCTGATCAGACCTGATCCATATCAACCCTGAAGGAATCTACAGCCTCTCATTTCATGTGAAAATGAAAGCAAAACCTCTTCCCCACAGCATTTTTGACTTCCATTTAATAAATACTTTTGTTTTAAACTTCCATTTTAGTTAAGGCATTACTAAAATATATAGGCTGGTTTATTTCAGTGGTATCTATTTCAATCCTGAGTGTGTTCACAGCTGTAATTTGCTTATCAGGAATCAAAAAATTCAAGGTCAATACAGTAACATACAGGATCCAGACTCCCTGTGTATTTCCCATCTCTATGTGGCTTATTCTTTTTTAATATTATTTCTCTCTTTAAAGACTTTACTATGTTTAAGCTACTTACTTTTTCTATGACTATCTATATCCTCTCTCTTTCTTAAGCCTACGCACATTGTTAAACTCACTGTAACCTATTTAGAACTTTTTGTCCATCTATACCTCTTTTACTGCTTACCTTTAGTCATTTTTTAATGCATGAGTCTTTAAACTGCTAAGCAGCACAGCAAGGACCTCCTCTATTTCTTGATCCGTGAGAGCCAAGCCTAAAGCTTGCAGGCCAGTCCAAGGTAGGTGATTGAGAACAACATCCAATCCACCAACTCCGGAATGCCAGGGCCCCGCACTGTGGCAGGCATTTTTTACTTAGTTTTTTTTTTTTTGTTTCTACTTAGCGTGAGAAAGGCTGTTGTGACTGCTCTGCTATACAGCAGATCTGATTCTGCCTCCCGTGAGCGACGTGCTTTGGCTTTTAGTCTGGATGAATGCCTGTGAGTGACTGAATGCATACTGGGCACAAGCTACCCAGTGGGTTATTTTGTTGATTTTGTCATTGATGTCTCTGAATTTTGTTCCCTCCCTGTTATTGGTCCTGGGAGGAGGAAAGCTAAACAGTTTCCTGAATTCCCTTTGACTTGGTAGTGGCTTGAAGCCTTTTACTCTCTAGGAAAGATCCACTGCCCTTGCTGCTCACATCATGCAAACAATGCTAATTGCATTTTGGGTTATACTGGCAGCTCTAGAGCACCCTGCCCTTCACAGAGAAAAGAAACTCTCCCTGGGGCTCCTCTAAGCTTCTCTGGCATCGGTTGCATCCCACACTCTCGCCCTCTATGCCATGACCTCACTGCAGCTCGTTATCTCAAGCCCTCTCTGCTTCAATGTTGGCACCATTCATTTCGTTAATTTTAGCATGTTGTCTGTGACCTTGCCAGCTGTCCCCTTCTTCGTGTCAAACTGCTTCTAGAGTCAACCCCCCTCGACTCAGAACCCTATTTGTTCCCCCTGTGCGGGACTTGTGCCAGGTCTTTCATGGGATCATTTTCTCTTCATTGATGTTGTTTCTAGACTAGTCCCATTAAACGACTCACTGCCACATAAACTTTCTTCCAACATGAAGATGCCAAGATCTAAGCTTTTACCCTTTCATTGTGAAACTTTTTTAGGGGGTTGGAGAGGACTATGGTGTTTTGCTCTCAAAGGGCACTTTTTTGGGAAGTTGACTGGCCCTCCTATGAAGTGGGATGGCTATCTATCAGTTCCCTAGATCCAGCTCTTGCCTGAGCAGTCTGACTAGGGTCATGAGGACTCCAGGACACCCTAACCAGTCTCCTTATATTGATCAATGGTTAACACTTCTCCTAACCTCCTTGTCTGGATCAAGATCTGTGCTTTGAAAAATTATCCTACTGTGTGGGTTTCTGGAAAACTCCCTTGCTTCACCAACTGTTCTGCCCAGTTTGGAGGCTGAGGACCTGTTGGTTTTCTTCTTCTTTCCTTATAACCTAGGCTTATCTTTCTCATCCTCATCCTCCCCATCTTCTCCTGAATCAGCCTCCCTTCTGCACAACCTCAGCACCCTCTGTGCCACCCAGTGCCATTCTATGCGCCTGTGCCTTCTATCTCCTTCCCCACTCCCCCTGGACCTGTACTACCTGTCTCCTTCATCACTTTCCCTCTGTAGCCATCACCATACCTTCTGATGAAGATGTCCATTTCCCTCACTCTCTTCCCTTATTTCTCCCCTATTGGCCTCTCACTTGAAGTACTGCTGGGCTCCAGACTCCAGACTCAGACTAGACCCCCCCACCTATGTCTTTCTGTTTCAATAACCCCCTTCCCAGGGGTGGGAAGAGAGTGACTGAAGGAGAGACAGAGACTTGGGGGAAGTAATGTCTTTTCCTGGTGTGTTTTCTCTTCTCTACCCCAGGTCTATAATTGGAAAACCCAAACCCCTCCTTTTTCTGAAAAGCCCTAAACTTGTATTGCCTTCTGGGAATCTGTCCTCCATTCCCACCACCCTACCTGGGATGATTGACAACAACTCCTTCTAACTCTGTTTACTTTAGAAAAGAAGGAACATACTGGGATGGAGACTAGGATTCAGGTATACTTCAAAAACCCACTAATTTGTCAACACCACTGCTGGTCTACAGTGGCCAGAGAGATTACAGAAAGTCTTCCAAATTTGTATGCCAAACCTAAGGAAGGGCTGACCCTGACCACAAGCTAAACAGTGAGTCAGAACAAAGGGGTTAGGCTCCACCCTCTTAGGCACTCAAGAGTCCTTGATCACTTGCATGAAAAGAAGGCCACCCAGGTAAGTCACTGGTAGACACTGGGGCAGATATTTCTGTTTTAAAAACTCTAATGGGGCCAGTTACAAACAAAAAGATTCCAGTTCTGGTAGCCACTGACACAGTTAAGGACTACCACTTCACACCTGAAAAAATGGTTAGCCTGAGCCATAAACAGGTGACTCACTCTTTGAGGTGGTTCCAAAATGCCCTTTCCCATTTCTGGGTATAGATCTCCCTTAAAATTTATATGCCACCATCACCATTACCTTTTCTCCCCAGAATTTCCTCTGCACCTGTCTACCAGTGCAACTGCCCCTCTGTCTGAAGAACATATCTCCTAATCATTACAAACTCCACAGCAGAGGCAAATACAGATCCCGGGAACCAGCTCTGAGACTTGCAATGACAGTTTCCTAAAGCATGGACTGGGGCAAATCCTCCAGGGTGAGGGCACACCACCCACTCATTTTGGTAAGTCTCTTGGCTACAGTCACAATCATAAGGGTCTGGCAATATCCTATGAACCAAAAGACTAGACTAGAAATTGATGCTCACATCACAAGGCTGTTGGAAGCAAACATACTCACCCTGTTCCTGTCAGCCTGGAATACATCCTTCCTGCTGGTCTGTGACCTAGGAAACTCAGATTATTGGCCAGTCCACATTCTCTGGGAGATAAATATAATCTATAAGTATATAAGTGGACTGAACCCATCTCCTCTACTATTCTGAATTCATACACTTTGCTCAGACTCCTCTCTCCAGATCATCAGATCTAGACAATCCCAAGCCTTAAGTATACTTTCTTTTATATTTACTTGACACCAGTGAGTCAGTCCATTTTTCCATTTGAAGGGAAGGATATGTCCTGCAAGCAAAGTCAGCTCACAAGGACTCAGTTATCCCAAGTTGTTTAAAAATCCCCACCCCTGCTCTGCCAGAAGGAAGTCTCCTATCTGGGGTACAAGCTCACACTAGGTAAGAGAACTCTTAGTACCATGAGAAGGAAACCATCCTCAGGATCTCCACATCCCAAACTCAAAAGCAGGTATGGAATTTCTAGGGACAGTAAATACTGCAGGTTCTGGGTTCCAGGGTTAGTCAAATTTATTCTGTCATGGTGGAGATGAGTCTTTAAAATGAATGGTTACAAAAGAATAGGCTTTTCAATAACTGAAACAGGCCCTGACTCAATCAAATGTCACCAAAACATTCCACTTTCTCATTTCTGAGACTTGAACATTGCAAAGGGTATATTTTTTCTTTCTTTCTTTTTTCTTCTTTTTTTTTATCTATTTGTTTGTTTTTTGAGACAGGGTTTCACTGTAACTTTGAAGCCTGTCCTAGAACTAGCTCTTGGAGACCAGACTGGCCTCAAACTCACAGAGAACTACCTACCTCTGCTTCCTGAGTGCTGGGATGAAAGGTGTGTGCCACCACCACCAAACTGCAAAGGGTATCTTAATTCAGACCCTGTGGTATTGTCAGAGGTCAATAGCATATCTGTCCAATAGCATTGGACCCAGTGGCTTCAGGTTGGCTATCCTAGTGACAGAAGCTGAAAAAAACTCACCTTAGACCAGGGTCTGATTCAAATGTTTCCCCATGCTGTAGAGACCATTCTATGGGAGTGAGGTGGGAATAGATGTCAAACGCCTACATCACCCAGTATCAGAGCCTATTATTTAATCAGTATTGCCTCACTTTCACTGCCGAGTCTCAACCAGTGACATTAATGACTGCTAACAACCTTGAAGTCCCTCTCCATGATTGTGACAACCCAATGGACATTTCTCATGCCAGTCACCAAGACTTTTGAGGCTCTACCCTCCCTGAGGCAGATGTTAAATGCTTTACTGATGGAGCAGCTTGGTCATCTTTCAAGTTACGCATGAGAGCTGGGTTTAGAAGTTTCTCAGTGGGTACTTAGACCCCCAAAGGCAGAATTAATAGCTCTTACTTGGACTCCACACTGGGGAAAGAACAAACAAATAACTATCTATACAGACAGAAGGAATGCTCTTGTGACCCTTCATGTTCATGCTGAAGAAATTAATTTAGGGCCGGTGGGAACAAGGAAGTTCTAACAGTCCCAAGAACAGATGGGACTTTCAGATATGGTCAGAGGATATCCTGTGTTTTTTCTGAGAAAAAAAATACCCATCAAATAGGAAATGAGCTCATGGAAAGTCCCCAAACCCTGTCCCTTTGTGTCCTTGGTTAGACCAATCATTGTTAGCCAAATAAGCTTGTGATAATTCTATGGTTTTTCCTCTATATAAACCCCGAATGCTAGCTTTTCAGGGCTCTCAACTTCGCTGAGACAATTGAGAGCCTGTTTGCACAGATGCTCAATAAAACCTCTTGCTGTTGCATCTCCTGGACTGGTCATTGAGTCGCGGGGCTAACCCACCCGAGTACGTAGACCCCGAACTTAGGGTCTAACAATGCCATGGTCTACAAAGAAAGAAGCCTTTTAGCTGATGAAGACTATCAAAAACAAAGAAGAAAAAAAAAACAAAGAAGAAATTCTAGTTCTCCCTGAAGTTGTCTGGCTCCTTAAGGAGGTAGCTTTTACCCATTATAAAGGACATCAAAGGGCCAACATGCCTAAAGCTAAAGGATTGGTGTGAGGATCATGCATCTAACAAGCAACAGAGATTCCTATAGAATCTCTTCCATCTTACGCATCACCTTTGCCCATCCCAGCATCCTCCTCAACCAACCTATCCATGGGAAGAAGAAGAAAAGGTCTTCTCCCAAGGCACAAAACAGGATCCAGCCAGATAGTGGATTTTGTCAGACTTCAGAATCATTTTGTATGAATTAGACCACCTATCTGGGCACTACCAGACTGACCAAAGTACTACCTCACAAGACACTGCAGCTCTGAGAGATGGCTGCCCAGGCTGCATCTCAATGTTTTTCCAGTACCCAGGTCAACCCGAAACAAGGAACAAAAGGAGTCTCCTCCATTCACCTAAAAGGACGAGCCCCTGGTAAGAGCTGGAAAGTTGGCTTCACCAAGACAAAGCCCCTCACACCAGGTATTCATGGACATCCTTTCTGGATGGGAAGTCTTTGTTACCCAGAGAGACGATGCTCTGACAACAGTCAAGACTCTTTCAGATGAGATTATTCTTAGGTTTAGGCTGCCCTGTCAGCTGAGTCAGATGATGGACGTGCCTTTGCCTCATCCATACCTCAGGGGGTCAGTAAGCATTCAACCTGGAAGTTCCACTATGCTTACTGACCCCAGAGTTCTAGGCAGGCTGAATGCCTATTAAGTTTACCCTCCCTCATGAAAGTAATTTTAGAAACTGATGAAAATTGTCCCAACCTGTTTTCTGTGGCTCTCCTTTGAATAGGAGCAGGAGGATTCACAAGGCATGTTTTATGCCCCTCCTCCTATGAATTATGTTTAGGAGGCCATCGCCCTTGCTACTCTTTTTAAGAAACTGAGACTGTCAATCAGTTTCTTTTTCCAGTCTCCCCAACAGGTCCAGACTGCAGTACATTCTAAGGTTTGAGATACCCTTGCAGTTCCCTACTTGGTACCATCATTCATGCCAACCAAGGGACCAAGTGCACATCAGAAAGTTCCATAACAGACTGACTTCTGCTTGGAAGGAACCTTATACTATTATCCTGACAATGGCAACTTCCATCAAGCTTAACAAAATCTCCACTCAGATTCATCACGGCTGTGTTAAGATTACTCCAAACCAGTATTAGGGGTCTACGGTCTCACCTGGGCTAGATCACCTCAAGTTAAGACTCCCAAAAGAAGAAATCCTTCTTGCCTATATAGTCCCTCTTGTTACAGCTAAACCATCTACTTATTCTTTTACTCTAACCTCCTTCCACATCAAGAAATTTCTGGCACAAACTAACTGGACTGAAGGTCTGATAAGCCTGTGTATAAAAATGATTTCATGACTGGGCAGTGGTGGCACACGCCTTTAATCCCAGCACTCAGGAGGCAGAGTCAGGTGGATCTCTGTGAGTTCAAGGCCAGCCTGGTCTACAGAACTAGTTCCAGCACAAGCTCCAAAGCTCCACCAAAGAAACCCTATCTCAAAAAGAAATAAATAAAAAAATATATTAAAATGATTTCATGAAACTCTTAAGTCATCCCAGAGTCAAGGTTAGGAGTTAATTTTTGATGGGCATAGGCAGAATGTCTTCTAATATGTGATTGTTTGAGTATTTAAAAAAAATGGACTTTTACCTATGTCCCAGGAATGGGAAAATATTAGGAACACCCCAGATGAAAGATCCCAATGTGGTCTAGAGGAGGAATTCTTATGTCCCAGATGGTATGCATAGACACTGCCACCTATTCAGAGCCCCCAATGACTCTACTTCCTGTCTATAAGGAGGAAGCCTACTAGAAATTGTTCAAACCCTGCAACTAGTAACTCCATATACCTACAGGCAACCCCCATATTATGCTTGGGTTGTTGGATCCACTTGGGAATAAGATTATATACAGCTGGGCATGGCCAAGGGGTCTTCTTTGCTATTCAAAACAGATAATATCACACCCCCAAAAATGCACTATTGGCCTGATAGCACTGTTGGCTAAACCTCTAGTCACCTTCTCCCACCAAACAAGAGCCTGAAGCCCCTGAGACTGTAGGTCCATATTCTTCAATCCCTGGAGCTATGATAACTAACTCCACCCTTAAGGGAACCCCTGAACGACCTGTCTATTTTATTATGCCCCAGGGAGTGTATCATTTCCTAAATTACACCCAGCATGAACAGGCTCTGGATCTGATTAAAGTCCTGACCTCCTTATGCATCTGACTGGGAGCAGAGCTTCTCCAGCCAGCCTGCCTGTTCTCTCTCAGAAACCACTGTTACACTGGGAGATGTAACTGGAAACACGTCCTGTCTTTCCACTGTGAATTGCCCCCTTGCTAACTCCCCATTTTCTGCTTCCTGCCATGCTAGTTTCAGGGTTGCTCTTGGATCAGAAACGTATTTGGCTCCCACGGGAACTTGCTTTGCCTGTACCACCAGTCTCACTCACTATATGACCCCAGAACGTTGGCATATTAATCCAGTTTTATGCATGGTTATACATGTTCTTCCCCAAGTGTATTCATATTCGGGACCAGAATATAGGGGCCATCTTTATTCCCCTTTGGGCTGCCCCATTGGTGGTACAGGAGGGCTGTCCCACTCATCCTCCCGATGTTGGTAGGGATAGGAGCAGCAGGGACCACGGCCCGAAGTACTACAGCCCTAACCAGCGGGAAAGAGGGCCTAAAGCAAGCAGCTGGGAGATGCAAACATTAGACACCTTCAGTTCTCCATTGATAACCTCGGTGCCCAGATAGTCTCTGGCGGAAGCAGTCCTCCGTGCCCGGCGAGGTTTAAACTTAGTTTTCATGTCCCAGGGAGAACTTTGTGTGGCATTCAGAGAGGCTCGTCGCCTGATTCGTCGCCTGATTTGTGCTAGCAGATCAGGCGTTAGCCAATAGACTTTACAAAAGGTTAGGGAGAATCTCGAGGAAAGACAATAGGAGCACAAGTCTAATAACTCTTGGTACTGACGCAGGGAAAACTTGAGGCAGTAGAATTGACACTATAAAGGATTTACTAACAAACTTGCTTAGAAAATGTTCAGTTATGCAAAGTGGAATTCTGCTAAGGAGTGCTGACTGCCTGCAGCGTGCCTGGAAGGTAAGCAGTGTGTTAACCTGACTTAGAAAACTCTGTTCCACAACCGAAGTTTAGGGTGGCTGAGAAAGAGTCTGCTAATGTTTATTCACCAAGACTGACCTCCAGTGAGGCCTCATTCCCATCAAAAAGGAAATAACCTTGTTTTACAACCGGCCATTAGGCCCACCCCTCTATCAGAGAACAGGCCTCTAAATGGTAGTTCAAAGGGGTCAGCGCAGGGTCACAACCACCACTGAGTACTGGTCTGCCATTATGAGCCCTGTGTTGTTATCAGTAAAGTCACAATTCTGCCAGGTGGACAAGATGAACCTTGATAACAATTATTCAAAAAAATTTTTTTCATGAGTACACTGGTGTACTTAAGAAAAATCAGGCAAGATTTTGGTGTATAAATCCCCCATCTTCCTACGCTGCAGTCTCCTATCTCTATTTACACTGTTCTAAGCATAACTTGGGTGTAGGACCCAAAAGAGATTTGAAGATGATAGTGTTTGGGAAATGCATCAGGCTAAGGTCTATGTAAGTTAGTAAAATGTTTTCGCCAAGGCCAGCTCTTCTTTGGGGGTTCACCTTTATTAATCTCTAAGCGTGCAGAGTGAGTTCTCCCAGGGGAAGCGTATTATTTCTGTAACCGTACCACAACCTTCTGCCTGGAGCGTTTGGCTCGCCACCCTCTTCACTGACCTGGTTGGCCCTTTACTCCTCTTTTTTATACAACATGTTGTGCAGCTCTATATAATAAATTGCTTTTTAAACTTCATCAAACAAAGAATCCCTTCGATTAAGCTAATAATCGTTAAGGTTCAGGCATTATGCTGGTCTGTCACCTGGCAGGATGTCACCAGGCAGTACCTTGGCCAGCCCAGAGTCCTGTGGTTGCTCTGTCACTACATAGTCTGTATGCAGGGGAAAAAGGTCCCTTTAAGAGATAAGCTCTGGCCATTCTCTCTCTCTCTCTCTCTCTCTCTCTCTCTCTCTCTCCCTCCCTTCTCCACTCCATTTCTCAAAACTCTCCACATAAGCTCTGTCTACATAGCATGTCTGTCTCTCACCTGCCACATGGCCCCTTGGCCCTCTCCTGCCAAATTGTATCAATAATTACAGCTGTGCACCACCATACCTGGTTTATAAGGTGCTGGGGATCAAATCCAGAACTTTATGTAAGCTAGGCAAGCACTCTACCAACTGAGCCTCCCACACCCATCCCTCCCCCACCAAGAACTCTTTAAGGCTAGCTGTACAGATGAAAAGACAAGCCAAAAGGGCCTTCCTGAAGTTATAGTTCTTGAAGTGATATCAGGTTGAAATAGTAGGCCAAAACAGCATACTTTGAGAAGGTACATCCATAATTCCATCAGAAATTCACACAATCACTAGGAAAATTCATCTTTTGCCTGAATTAAAGTCATTCCCACTCCAAGGACCTCAAGTCGCCCGTAGTACAGTTAGTATAACTAAAATCCTGCCAACACATATTGGTGCAGGTACATACATCTGAAAGGCAAGGTGAACATACAACATAGTTTAGTTGAGTTTCCCCACATTTCTGAAGTCATATGATGGCCATGTCTAGCCTTTCCCCAGTGTTCTAGTTGTAGTGCTATTCTGTAGAAGGAGTTACGGGCAGGCCTGCTTTTCATCCCGGCCGGTTCCTGCATGGCTAGCTTTACACCCGAAATAACAACACACAAATTGTATTCATTTAAACACTGCCTGGCCCATTAGCTCTAGCCCCTTACTGGCTAACTCTCACATCTTGATTAACCCATTTCTATTAATGTGTGTAGCACCACGAGGTGGTGGCTTACTGAGAAGATTGTAACCTATGTCCATTTTGGGCCGGAGCTTCATGGCGATTGCCTGAGGCGTCTGCCTCATTCTGCTTCTTTCTCCCCACATTCTGTTCTGTCTACTCTGCCTATCTAAGTTTTGCCCTATCAAAAAGCCAAGGCAGTTTCTTTATTAACCAATGAAATTAATACATATACAGAAGACCCACCTACATCACCTAGTTAGGGTTACAATTGCTATGATGAAATACCCATTACCCAAAGGGAAGAAAGAACTTTTCTTCACACACAGTTTCATATAACAGTTTATCATCAAAAGCAGTGGGGGAAGGAGTCTGGAGACAGGAGCTGATGCAGAAACCAAGGAGAGGTGTTGCTTATTGGCTTGCTCTACATGCCTTGCTCAGTCTGTTTTCTTATAGAGCCCAGAGCTAGCAGCATAGGATAGGGGTGGCCCCAACCATACTGGCTATGCCCTCCCACATCAATCACTAGTTAAGAACACGCCTAACAGTCTTGCTCAATCTTATGGAAGTACTTTCTCAGTTAAAGCAATCTTTTTGTCAATGACTCAAGCTTATGTCAAGTTGACATAAAACTAGTCAGCACACTCAGAAATGTATTTATACAGTTTCCCAATATCGTGAATTATCAAGCAAGACTTTGTACAGCAGAATTTTATCAGAAAATTTTCCAAGGCAGTGAAAACCAAGTATTTAACATAATTTGCTTTCTTGGAAAAAAAGGGAAATAATTAGAACTATTACAAATGTAGTCTTTTGAAGGCATCGTTATATGAACAAATAATGCATTTAAATGTAAACTTCTGTAAAAACAACAAAACACACTTGAATAATCCTGATAGTTCAGACATAAACCAACAAACAGAGGTAAATTTGTCCACCACTTATGTTCTTTGTGATGCAAATAAGCAGATGGGCTATTTTTGCCCCTCAACAGTACACATAGAAGATTCTAACACAGGCTAGTCCATGTATTCTCCATATTTATCTAAAGATCTATGCAAATGAAAGAGAGAATTTCCATGCTATTTCTTGTCTGTTGACCTCCTGCACAGTAGAGTGACACACTCTCCATATCTCAAATAGATCTACCTTTCTTCATACATCTCGAAGACTAAGAACACTGTTGACAAAAACAGCTCTCACCTCAAAGGAAAAAGGAAATGGTTTATTCTAGCAACCAATATAAGTGACCAAGTTCCAAGAAATAAAAGATTTGGATTTTGTTAAAGACCAGGTTCCAAACAGGTAACAATTTCATGATATTTTGATATGAAGAGAACAAAGAAAGTAATAAGTCAACAGAATTTCATAAGCATATCCAATAGGTGAGTGTTGTGGTTTTAACAAGAATGGTCTCCATAAGTTCACATATTTGAATGCTTAGTCACAGGGGAGTAGACCTCTTTGAAAGAATTAGAAGGATTAGGACTATGGCCTTTTTGGAGGAAGTGTGTCATTGGGGGTAGGCTTTGAGGTTTCAAAAGTCATACAGTCTGTCTTTTTCTCTGTCTCTCTGTCTCTCTCTCTGTCTCTGTCTCTCCTCTGCCTATGGATTGGGATATAGAACTCTTAGCTACTTTCTCCAGCACCATGTCTGCCTGTGTGCTGTCATGTTCCCTACCATGATGATAGTGAACTAACTTCTGAAACTATAAGCCAGACCCAATTAAATGCTCTCTTTTATGAGAATGATCTTGGTCATGATGTCTCCTCACACTGATAGAACAATGATTAAGATTGTAGGTCAGAGAAAATTTTGCTATAGATCTCCTACACTGTCTTATGGGATGCTTAGCTTTTGGGTTGGTGAAAGCTAGTGGTCTGCTAAATTAGTACATCTCAAGAAGTTTCATGTGGCTGTCACAATGACATTCCATCACACACAGAGGAAGAAAACAGCTATTTGAGGATCCAAGATAATTTGTAAGTAGGCTCTGGACCTTCAACACTCCACCTCTCCACAATCACAGGTTTTCTAATGTGTAGAACAATCAAGCAGGTATGCTTTTATTCCTGAGAAATTTTGCCCACAGCACTTTATAGACTATTGACAGCAGCATCATGCAATGGAGACACTCTGCATGCGAAGCTTCTCTTAATCACTTACTATGTTCTGGATAAGCTATAGTTCCTTCAATCCACTGTTGGAGACCAGCTTCAATAAGGATAGCACTTATCAGGGTAGGGGCATGGAGATTAGAAAAATAAGTAGAGAGAATGAAGATGTGAGTGAAAATAATATAACAGAAATATAGGATAGAACTGGGAAGGAGTTCCAGTGAATACTGAAACTGCTTTCTTTTAATTTCCATTTGCTTAAATGTCCCAACCCCAAAAGGTAGGAGTATGATTAAAAAATTGCATTAACATGATACAAGGAAATGAACTGACCTGGTGCAGGACAATTGTCTATATTCTGTTAATTGTGTTTTAAATAAATGCTGATTGGCCAGTAGTTAGGCAGAAAGTATAGGAGGAACAAACAGACAGGAAGTAAAGATGGGTCAATGAGAATAGGAGAATTCTGGGAAGAGGGATGCTCCCTCTGCAGTCCTGTCCAGACACAGAAGAAGCAAAATGTGACTATGCCACTGAAGAAGGTAACTAACACAGATAAGAATAATGGGCTAATGTACGTTATAAGAGTTAATAAGAAGCCTGAGCTAATGGGCCAATCAGTTTATGATAAATGTAGGCCTCTATGTGACTTCTTTGGGACTTAACAACTGCAGGAACTGGGCAGGACAGAAACCTCAGACAACACTGACCAGTTGAGGGGCTGCAGGAAACATTTTTACTTAAACATTGTTTGCCAGAACAAGACAATGCTAGACCAAAACATTCTGTAGACAAATCACACCCTAGGTAGAATTCATTGTTATCTCCCTAAGGGAGCAGGAACTTAGTTGGATCCCAAGACTTTTGTTTGAGGTAGAAACAGATCTATTTCTCAATACCTGAAATACAATGTCTGAATATTAGCCACACCTGTTGACAATAACCTTGAGAGAGCAGAACTCTCTGATCTAAATCAAGGTGGGACCTTTGTTTGAGGTAGAAACAGACAATAACCTTGAGAGAGCAGAAGTAAGTTCTAATCTCTTACCTTTGATCAGGGTAGAGTGGATCTACCTCCATGGGCCATCTTAATGTTCAAAATAACAAGTAACCACGCCCTAGGTCAGGGTGTGTAGCCACACTCGTCAACAACTTTGAGCAAGATGAAACTCTCTGACCTTCAGACAAGGTGGAATAGGGTCACATTTTTGGATTGCCACAATCCATCACTGTGCAATCAAATGATTTTTAAATCTAAGAGATCTCTTCATATTTTTTTCAATTTTAAAATTTATTTTTTTCATGTATGAATATTTTGCATGCATGTATATCTGTGCATGACTAGCCCCCAGTGAGGCCAGAAGATGACATTAGATTCCCTGGGACTAGAGTTACAGATGACAGTGAGCCATCATGGGTCCTCTGAATGAGAAGCCAAGTGCTTTTATCTCCTGAGCCATATCACCATCCCCAGGTCTCTTCGTTTTTTTATGAAGTTTTCATTTTTATTTATCCAGTTTTTAGTCAACCTAATTGTATAAATATTTTATTTAATATTTTGTGGTATAAGTGACATACTGTCTTAGGGTTTTTATTGCTGTGAAGAGACACCATAAGGCAACTCTTATAAGAAAAACATTTCATTGTGGTGGCTTGCTTACAGTTTCAAAGGTTCAGTCCATTCTCATCATGACAGGGAACATGGCAGCAGGCAGGCAGACATGGTGCTGGCTACATCTTGATCAGAAGGCAACAGGAAGTGATCTGTGACACTGAAGAGAAGCCTAAGCAAAACAGTCCTTCAAGCCTGCCCCCATAGTGATACACTTCCTTCAACAAGGCCACATCTTTCAATAGTGCCACTCCCTATGAGCTAATGGGAGCCAATTGCATTCAAACTGCCACATATACCAAAACCTGTCTGTGTTGAAGGTATACAGCTTGATGATATATATATATATATATATATATATATATATATATGTGTGTGTGTGTGTGTGTGTGTGTGTGTGTGTGTGTGTGTGTGTGTATGTGTGTATATATATATATATATATATGAATTCTATGCCACATTATATCCCATGATTTTATCCATCAACTCTCTATTAGTTATTTTTCTTTGTTTGTTTGGTTTTGATTTGGGTTTTTAGTTTTTGGTTTGTTTGTTGTTTTGTTTTGTTTGAGACCAGATTTTTCTGTGTAGTCCTGGCTGTCCTGGAACTTGCTCTGTAGACTAGGCTGACCTTGAACTCAGAAATTTACATGCCTCCCTCTGCCTCCAGAGTGCTGGGATTAAAGGTGAGTACCACCATCTAGTTACTTTTCTTTTACTGTGATAAAACACCATGACCAAGGCAATGTATAGAAGGAAGGGTTTATTTGGACTTAGGGTTCTAAGTCTATCACCATCAAGGTAGGGAAGATGGCAACAAGCAGGCATGATGAGTGGAGCAATAATCTGGGGGCTCACATCCTGATCTGGAAGCAGAAAGCAGAGAGAAAGGGAAAACATGAAAATGCATGGAATTTTAAGATCACAAAATGTATTCTCAGTTATATGATTCCTCCAATAAGGCCACACCTCTTAAACCTACCCACCACCAACTGGGAACCAAGTAATCAAACATCTGAACCTATAAGGAGCTTTCTCATTCAAACCACCACAGAATCCAAAAGTTTCTTCCTGCGCTTAATTAATATGAGGTGTGTGTGTGTGTGTGTGTGTGTGTGTGTGTGTGTGTGTGTGTGTGTGTGTGTGTGTGTGTGTGAGAGAGAGAGAGAGAGAGAGAGAGAGAGAGAGAGAGAGAGAGAGAGAGAGAGAGAGAATATGAATATGTGCTTGTATGGCGTGCATACAGAAGCACTCTTGGAGGCCAGAGGAAGACATCAGGTGTCTTGCTCTACCTTATTCCCTTGAGACAGCCTCTCTCACTGAACATGGAGCTTGGGTGGTGGCCAGCAGACCCCAATGATTCTCCTATCTCTACCATCCCTAAGGGTAGGATTACAGGTACACACACAGAGACATACTCAGTGTTTGATGTGGGTGCTATGGGTTTGAACTCAGATACTTACATTTGCACAGCAAGTGCTCAACCCACTGGGTCACTTCTCCAGTCCTTCCTCACCACTTTTGGACAACATCTTTATCTCAAGTTGTCTGGAGCTAGGCGTAGCTGAGAATGACTTTGAAATTCTATCCACAATGCTCTGTTTATTCAACATTGGAGACTGAGGCCAGGCCTCCCTACATGCTAACAAGCACTCCACAGATTGAGCTACGTTTCCATCCCCCAATACTTATAAATCTTACATATTAAGGCCATTTGAAAAATGTCCACCTCCCACCCTCATTCAGTCTCCGGAAATTACTGACTCACTATCCAATTCTCTGGTATTTTTATACTGGGATTGAGTCCAAGATCTCATGCTAGAAAAGTGCTCTGAGTCCGAAGACAACTCCCAGTGATTACAGACACTTCCTGCTCTTCTGGATGGCCTGGGTTTGTTGGTCAACACCGGTACTGAGGCGCACAGACATCTATAACTCTAGTTCTAGGAGACCTGATACCCTCTTCTAGCCTCTGAGAGCACTGTACACATATAGTACACATATACGCATGCAGGCAAAACACTCATAAAATAAATATAAATAAGATTTCACGTGCTCTATCATTGTGCTGTCTTTCTAGCTCCCATTCTCCGATTCTGAGTTCGACCATCCTTAAATTACCATTCAAGTCGCTTGTTTCACTAAAGAAAATGCACTCAGATTCATACATGGTGGTGTCAAGTGGCCATTGTTCCTTCTTTATTAAGGTTGAATAATATACTACTGTAGGAGTATACTGTTTCTTCCTCCTCCTGCTCCTCTTCTTCCTCCTCTTCTTCTTTTTTCTTCTCCTCCTCTTTCTTTCCTTTCTATGTTTTTATCTCTACCCAGGTAGAAAACAGAACTTAGATTCTAACTGTTGAGTCTTCTCTCTAGCCCCTTGTGACAACTTGTGACTTGGACTCTACTTTGTCTAATACAGGATTGCTGTGAAATCATCCTTTTGCACACTGTGAAAATGTGTTGCTTTCATTGTTAATAAATACCTGATTGGCCAATAGATAGGCAGGATTTTAGGGGCAGAGAGAATGCTGGGAAGAAGAAGGGCGGAGTCAGAAGAGTTATCAGCCAAATGCAGAGGAGCAGAACATGTACAAAATAGGTAACAAGTCATGAGCCAAGTGGGCAGCACACAGATTAATAGAAATGGGTTCATTTAAGTTATAAGAGCTAGCTAGAAACAAGCCTAAGCCATCGACTAAGCATTTGTAATTAATTTAAACCTTTTTTTTTGGTTTTTCAAGACAGGGTTTCTCTGCAGCTTTAGAGCCTGTACTGGAGCTAGCTCTTGTAGATCAGGCTGGTATCGAACTCACAGAGATCCGCCTGCCTCTGCCTCCTGAGTGCTGGGATTAGAGGTGTGCGCCACCACCGCCCAGCTAATTTAAACCTTTTTGTGGTTATTTGGGAGCCACTGCCAAGACACAGAAAAACTCTGCCTACAAAGGATCCTCATTTCTGTCTTTTAGCTTCTTTTGGTTGAGTTCCTTCTATCATCTCTTATTTTCCACTTGATGTATCCTTAAATCTGGAATGTCTGGAGGAAACACAGATAAATATTGGTTTTATTTTTATTTTGTTTTTGAGATGAGGTATGATGAAGCCCAAGCTAACCAAGAACTTGCAATATAGCTGAGGACATCCATGAATAACTTTTTTTACTTTTTAATTTACTATATCTATTTAGACAGGTATGTACCTGTCTCTGTGTCCCAAGAGCTAGGACTAAAGGCACAATGACCTTCTGACCCTACTATTTTAACCTCCCAAGAACTGAGATTAATGGTGTGAGATACCACGCCTGATTTTATGTTGTACTAAGGATCAAATCTAGCAAGCACTTTACCAACTGAGCTACATATAATTCCATCCCCTGGTGGACTTTTTTGTTTATTTGTTTTTGAAGTTTGTATTTTTCAGGGCTGGAGAGATGGCTCGGTGATTAAGAGTACTTTCTGTTTTTGCAGAGGACCCAAGTCAGGTTCTCAGCACTCACATGGTGGCTCACAACTGTCTATAACTCCAGTTCAGGGGATCCATGTCATATGGCTCCTCTGAGAACTGCATGAATATGGTGCATACTTATACATGTGTACATGCAGGCAAAACACTCATACAGATAGATAGATAGATAGATAGATAGATAGATAGATAGATAGATAGATAGATAGATAGATGGATAGATAGATAGATGATAGATAGATAGATAGATATAGATAGATAGATGATAGATGAGTAAATAAATACAAGTTATTAATAAAAAAGTTAAATTTATATATTCAAATTCTTTTGAGTGGCCCCTATTTAGATATTTTCATCTATAGACAGATATTGAATTGTAGAACTACAAAGGTTAGAACTTACCATTCTTCCTTCTTAGTGATGTCACTTAATTTTTCTTTCCCCTTGGGCATCAAACCCAAGGCCTCACCAAGCCTGGATGTCAGAAAGTAGAGGAGAAGGGAGAAACCAGGTCAGCTCTTCTCCCTCCCACTTCACCTCCCGTAGTCAAGGACATCTACTCTATGTCCAAACATGGCTGCTAGAAGACCCTAGTTCCTAGGGTTAAAGAGAAAGGACATACTGGACACTTGATAGAAATGGCAGGAAGATTACACCTGAGCTACTTGGAAGCAAGGTCTCAGTGCACAGCTGACTACAGCTGCAAACACAGCAAAGACAGCTGGGCTTTAAAGCCAACAAGCAGAGCCAAAGAGTCATCTGACGGAAAATAACTAAGAATGACCTCAGTGGACATCTCGGGTGGGAGAGTGTTGTTAAACCAGCCCAACAGGATTTCCACTAGAGTCTGGCCAAGGATCTAGAAGAGGAGTGCAATCAAATACACACTACAGGCAGCATTCCTGCTAAAATAGGCCCAGCAGGTCCAGGGCTTTGAGGGACAATTATAGTCCTAACCAAGAAGAGGGCTCAGGAGCCTGAGTGAGCTCTTACCACCCAGCCGAGGTTTCCTCAGCCTACAAGGGCACTTGCTTTCTGTTCAATCTCTAAGTACCCCTTCAGAAGTTGTTTTGTTTTGCAACTGTTTTCTACCCTGTATAATAAATTTTTATCGTTTAATTCCTTCTGCTAAAATTTCTTATGGGGCTGGGACAGTAGAGGTGGCTCAACAGTTAAGAGCACTAACTGATCTTCCAGAGATCCTGAGTTCAATTCCCAGCAACCACATGGTGGCTCACAACCATCTGTAATGGGATAGATCCAATTCCGTCTTCTGTCATGCAGGCAGACATGCAAGTAGAGCACTCATATGCATTAAATAAATAAATAAATAAATAAATAAATAAATAAGTAAATAAACTTTTTGTTGGTATACTTACCAGTTCAGAGAAGTACAAAATCTCATGTGGCTGGGGTATAACTCAGCTGCGCAACACTTGCCTAGCACACCCAAGTTGCAGAGTTTCATCTCCAGCACCTCATAAACCAGGCATGGTAGTACACACCTGTAACTCTAGCTTAGAAGGTAGAAGCAAGATGATCAAAGTTTCAGGTTATCATTGGCTACATAGAGAGTTTGAAGTTTGAGACTAGCTTGGTCTATTTCATATGCTGCCTATAGATAGATGATAGATAGATAGATAGATAGATAGATAGATAGATAGATAGATAGATAGATAGATAGGGATTAAAGAAATAGCTCAGCTGATGAAGTAGTTGCCATTCAAGCATAAGGACCTGAGTTCAGTCCCTTCCAACTAACCAAAACCAAGCTGGGTCTGGGGGTACAAGTTTGTAATCCAGCTCTGGAGAGGCAAAGACAGGCAGATCCCTGAAGTTAACCAGCCAACTTGGCTTAATTCATGGGACCCAGTTTTCAGTGAGATGCCATGTCTTTTTATTGTTGTTGTTGTTTTATTTCATTTTGTTATTATTTTGTTTTGTTTTTCAAGACAGGGTTTTTCTGTGTGCCCTTGCTCTCCTGAAACTACCTCTGTAAAGCAGGCTGGCCTTGAACTCACAGAGATCTACCTGCCTCTACCTCCTGAGTGCTGAGATTAAAGGCGTGCGCCACCACCACCTGGTTGAGGCTATGGTTTTTTTTTTTTAAAGCAACAACAACAACAACATAAAACAAATTAAAGTGGCAGTATGAGAAACATCTATTTGTTTTTTCTACCTAAGGTAAACAGGTTGTTTTGTTTTGTTTTTGAAATCAAGCTAAGGACTTCTATTTCCTGAACTGCCCCTTCCTCTTCTCCCTTGTGCTGTTTGGCCAATTTCATCAGATTGTAAAGCTGATCTCCCACCAATGGGATGAAAAAGTCACCACCTATGACAGGAATGAAAGGCAGGAGCCATCTTGGCCTGCTGTGCTTTGAGCCTGGTCTGGGTCCTGGCACACCTTTTCTTACAAAAAGAACTGCCTTGCCAGGCTGCTTTCACTTTGTTCACATGTTCCTTTGTGGGACTCTGAGATGATGCTCTGTTTGTCTCTAACAAACAGCACGTGAGGAATGACACTGAAGGCTGACTTCCAGCTTCCAGAGACACCGCCACACGTGTGTACATACGTGCTGAACCCATAGACACACACAAACATGCAAAAAGCAATTTCTTATGTATAGAACCTTAAGAGCACAGTTTGATGCATTTCAACAAAATAAAAGCATTTAATTTTTACTGAGGCCAAAAGCCATGTAACCAACATACCAGAAACTCCTTGATTATTCTCTCCCAACTACAACCATACCAAATTTGTCCTTCTAAGGCAACATAGCTTTGACTGTGTTTGTGTTTGATAAAACTAAAGAAAACAACATGTACTTTTTAATGTCTGGCTTCTTTGTCTCAATATTATCTCTTAAAAGATGTATTAATCTTTAGTCTATGTTTTAGTCAGGGTTGTCTAGAAGGATGGTACTTATAGAATGAATCTATATATAAATATACAAAAAATGGTCTCTTAGGGTTTCTATTGCTGTAAAAAGATGCCATGACCATGGTAATTCTTATAAAGGAAAACATTTAATTGGGTGGCTTAGTTTCAGAAATTTAGTCCATTATCATGGTGGGACATGGTGGTATGCAGGCAGACACGGTGCTGGAGAAGGAGCTGAAAGTTCTACATTCTATAGGAAACAGGAAGTGAACTGAGTCACTGGGCAGTATCTTGAGCATAGGAGGCCTCAAAGCCTGCCCCCACAATGACACACTTCCTCCAACAAAGTCACACATACTTCAACAAGGCAATACCTGCTAATAGTGTCATTTCCTATAAGATTATGGGGGCCAATTACATTCAAACTATCACAAAGGAGTTTATTAGAATGGCTTACAGGCAGAGGCAGGTGGATCTCTGTGAGTTTGAGGCCAACCTGGTCTACAAGAGCTAGTTCCAGGACAGACTCCAAAAAGCTACAGAAAAACCCTGCCTCAAAATTTTTTTTTTAAAAGAAATGGCTTACAGGCTGGTCCAGCTAGTTCAACAATGGCTGTCTACTAATGGAAGGTCCAAGAATCCAATAGTTGTTCAGTCCACAAGATTGGCTGTCTCAGCTGGTCTTCAGTTACTTCCCAAAGAAGTAGGCTCTAGTGTCAGTGAAGGAATAGACTTGCTAGCAAGTACAAGCCAGGAAAGAAAGCAAGTTTTCTTCTTCCGTGTCCTTTATATAGGCTGCCTGCAGAAGGTGTGACCCAGATTAGTGGTGGGTCTTCCTACCTCAAAGATCCAGATTAGAAGTGTGTCTTCCCACTTCAAATGATTTAATTAAGCAAAAAAATCCCTCGTTAGTATGACCACTAATTTTTGGGTTTTAGTTTATTCTAGATGTAGTCAAGTTGACAACTAAGAATAGTCATCACAGTCTCCCTGTAGCCTGCTTATTCTAGTTGTACATGTTATAGCCTTGTATGAACTGATTGTTTATTCCATCTATGGGTCAAAATACTTGGGTAATTTCTAGGTTCATGTTTGAATGGTACTGCTGTAAATCTTCTTGCATATTGTTGGTAAATGTGATATATTTCTCTTGAGTATAGCTAAAAGGGAAAATGCATAGACTCACTTCCATGCAAAGACTAGACCAATTTATATTCTCAATCAGTAATAAAAAAGAATTGCCTGTGTGTACATATGCATGCATGCATGTATATGTGTGCATGTGTGCATGCATGTGTCTATGTGTGTGCATGTGTGTATGCATGTGTGTGTGTCTGTGCATGTATGCCTAGGGAGGTCAGAGGACAACTTATAGGACTTGGTTGTCTCCTTCTACCATGTGGGTCCTGGGGATTGAAGTTAGGTCACTGGGCTTTGGCAGTAAGCGATTTACCCACTGAGCCAGCCATCTTGCCAGCCCAAGGACTGCCATTCCTTATATCACAGCACTTTCTATGGTCTCATTTTGCCCTTTTAGCCATCACTGTGGGGTTGTGGTGATACTGCATAATTATTTACATGTGCATTCTCTCATCACTGGGGAAATCAACAACCCTGTATTTATCCCATTTCTATTGTTTGAGCTTACATCACACTTCCGTTTTCTTGTTTTATGGACGGACATCCTCAATAGGAGGAATAATGACCTCATGACTGCTTTCCTTTCCTCTCCCATTCTTTCTCGGCTTCTTCTGCTGGTTAGTTCTGTCTTTCTCAGCATGCCTGTTATGTAAAGGGATGCGAATTCCATTATTTATCAATCTTAGGTTATATACAGTGATTTCCCATAAACATGGATAATGTAATCTATGGTAGAATATGAACCTACCCTACCTTATAAATGTTTGTTAAAGATGGTGGGGAGAGGGTCTGGAGGGATGTCTCAGTGGCTAAGAGTCCTTGCACAATCATGAGAACCTTAGTTCAGGACCAAGCACCCATATAAAAAGCTGGGTTTGTGCAAACACCTGCAATAGCACCTGAACCCACATATATTCACATATAAATAAACAAATAAATAAATACCTTTTTCTTAAAGTTCTGGGGATATAACCCAGGGGCTTCTACATGCTAGGCAGGTGAGTTCAGAATTTTTATTTTCCCCCTCCAAGTTTTGAAGTTCTATTTTTTAATATTATTTCTGTATATTTTTTAATCTGCAGCTTTAGTCCTCTTTTTAAAGATTATTTTATTTAATTAATGTGTTTATTTTACATCTTGATTTCAGTTTCCACTCCCTTCTCTCCTCCCATTCCTTCCCCACCCCACCTTCCATCTGCCCCCCACAATCACTCCTTCTCCATTTCTGTTCAGAAAAGGGCAGACTTCCCATGGGTATCAACAAAGCATGGCATGTCAAGTTGCAGTAAGACTAAGCACCTCCCTTTGTATTAAGGCTGGGCAAGGAGACCCAGTATGAGTAGGGTCCCAAAAACCAGCAAAAGAGTCAGAAACAGCCCCTGTTCTCACTGTTAAGAGTCTCACAAGAAGACCAAGCTACACAACTGTCACATATATGCAGAGGGCCTAGGTCAGTCCCATACAGGCTCCCTGGTTTTTGGTTTAGTCTCTGTGAGCTCCTGTGAGCCCAGGTTAGTTGATTCTGTGGGTTTTCTTGCAATGGCCTTGACCCCTCTGACTCCTACAATCTTTCTGCCCTCTCTTCAGCAGGATCCCCCAAGGTCTGTCTAATGTTTGGCTGTGGGTCTCTACAACTGTTCATTAGTTGCTGGATGAAGCCTCTCTGATGACTACTGGACTAGGCACCAATCTACGAGGATAGCAGAATAACATTAGGCATCATTACACCTTTTTTTTTCCAGTTTCAATTCTATAATGAAACATATTTACTGTCCTTTGTGTTGGGTATATTTCTTAAGACAAGCCTCTCCGCCGACGCAAATAATTCCAACCAGACCAAATTATACCGAATAAAAGATGCCCACGTTTAATGCAGCACTACCGGGTGGCCCAGGAAAGCATGGCGAAGGGAAGAGAGCAGGGAAGACGACAGGAAACCAGGAGACCACGTGTTCCTTTTCTGGGCAGCAGCCTAAATAGCCTGTGGAAGTGGTCCTGACCCTCCCTGGGGAGGGGGTCAGCACTTGGCAGACTTTCCTGGAGGTGGAGTCCGGACCAAGGAAACTCCTAGAGTGAAGGGGCTTGAAATGGAGCTTCCTGCTCCATTGGGGCTCCAAGGATGGATGCTAGGGCCTAGGGTGACGCTTTCACCCAAGCATCCCAGACTTCTTGGATATAGAGGTGTCAGGGGGCTGGGGTCTCACTTTTGACCAAACACTTGGTGTTTATCAGGGTAGAAAAGCTTCCCTTTACCCTCTAAGGTTAGTGCCAGGGGCCTGAGAACTACACCACAGGTCAACAAGAGACCAGCGCACCGTACCCTCTTCGTGAGTATTGACATGCATAGTACCATGAACAGGAGCGAGCCTCTGTGAGCTAGTTCTGGCCTCCAGACAAAGGGAAGAGCATCTGAGCTTCAAGGGAAATAAATCATGAGAACGTGACTGTGTAATATAATGGGGGTTTATGGATGATAAAAGCTACTGCAACAAGATTTGCTTGCACAAGCTCAACTTAGCACTGGCTCCTCGATTTTGATGACAAACACTCTTTCGGGGAATAGAAAGGGCGTCTTCCTTAAAAGGAAATTTGTTCCCTTCTTACAGGCAGAAAAAAATCGACAGAGAGATCTCCTTGCATCAACTAAATGTTTATCACCTTCAACACTAAATGAGCTTTGTCCCAATGTGGAGTCTTCTCGGATGGCAGATTCAGCTCTTTCCCTGAGCCTTTTGGTATAGCTTCCTCAATCATATCTTTGATTTTAGAATTCATCTTCTAGAAGTTTCCTTAGGAAATTTTGATAGGAGGACTGTGAGGACTAGCTCATAGACAATTTGCCTAGAGCACGCAAAGCCCTGGATGAGACAGAGACGCGGATTTGCGCCCTAGCTAACTGCGTGCGCAACACCATCTTCTGCTTTCTGTTCTGGGACGTGACTGCGTGTAAAATTTGGCTTATGTCCTTTGTCTCGGTTATCTCTAAGATGCCACCCCAGGTCATGTAGAACACTGACAACCTCAAACCATCCCCCGCTGCTACCTCAGAGGCACACCCCTCCCCAGTACCATGGTCCTGTGGCTCTGTGCTCTCTCATCTATTCTGAACTTGGATCACTCCAGACATGGGAAGTCTCCTACCAGCAAGCAGCCTGCTCAGCTGAGCTCCTTCCTTTGCTCCTGAAAGTGTCTCTGTAGCCCAGCCTGGCCCTGTCACTCCAGAAAGCTGTTGCTAACTGCAATCTGCCTCTGGCAGGCTCTGCTGAAGCCCGGCTTGGTTCTTGGAGGCTTCTGCCAAACCCCATTGTTCTAAAAGCTTCACATGGATTTGGAAGTGGGCAACCCTGAGGGTCTCCAGGGATTGTGTTCGACTCCTATTGCTTTTGTATTGTTGACAAGAATGAAAGTTCAAGTATGTAGCTAAACAGTCATGTTTAATATTGAAATTCCAGAAATACAGACTTCAGGGGGCTATGGGTAAGGAGGAAGATTACAGGGAAGCAGTGAGGGGCAAGAGAGGGTAACAGGGGTGAGAAAAAAAGACATGTTTTCTTTCATGTGGCATCTCAGGCTAGTCTCTAACTCATGATCTTCCTGCCTCTGCCTCTTCAGTATGTCGTTCCAGCAGGTGTCACGGCAACCAGTGTTGGGCTTGCTCTTTGTGCTTGTGTGTGGTGTGAAAGCAGAAGGGGTAACACTGGAGGCCATGGGCAGGGTAAATCTGAGCAAGGTAGAATGATATGCGTGCATTAAAAACTCCATCAGGAAACCCATTATTTTGTACACTAATTGAAAATCTACGTACATTTTAAAGTTAGGTTTCTAGAGAGAACCATCAAAGGAGAAAATGCCTCTAAAAATGAACTGAAAAGTCAAGCCTGATGGCACAGCCTTTAATCACTGCACTCAGAGACAGAGGCAGGTGAATCTCTATGAAGTCCAAGCCAACCTGATCTATATAAGGAGTAGGGCAACCAAAGCTACACAGTGAGCCTCTCTCTCTCAAAAATCAAAAACAAAACAAAAACACACCAAAGCTAATTGAAAAAGTAGTAAGTATTTCCTAAAGAAAACTATCAGGACAGAGAAAACAGTCCTTCAATCTACTATACACATATAATGGAAAGAATACAACTTTTAAGAAGGGCACACAGCTAGCCAGGCAGTGATGGTGCCTGCCATTAATCCCAGCACTTGGAAAGCAGAGGCAGAGACAGGCAGATCTCTGTGAATTAAAGACCAGCCTGGTCTTCAGAGCAAGTTCCAGGACAACCAGGGCTACACAGAGAAACCCTGTCTCAAAAATAAAAAAGAAAAAGAAAAAGAAAAGAAAAGAAGAGAAAAGAAAAGAAGGGCACAGTCCTTTCTTATAAGGGAATTCAGACTCAATTTTCCCATCATGGGAATAAGATGCAGTCAGTTCTCCATAGCCTTGAGTTATTTGGTTACAAGTTCCATCAACCATGAATCAAAAAATAGTCAGGGGTCTGGAGAGGAGAGATGGTTTAGTGATTAGGAGCACTTGTTGTTCTTACAGAGGACCCAGCTTTGACTCCCAGAATTCACATGGTAGCTCACAACCACCCATAATGCCAGTTCTAGGGAATCCAATGCCCTCTCCTGACCTCTATGGTCACCAGGTATGCACATATGCACACAGTATACATACATACATGCAGGCCAAGAGCCCTACACGTAAAATAAATCTTTCTTCCTTCCTTCCTTTCTTTCTTCCTTCCTTTCTTCCTTCCTTTCTTTCTTTTTTGTTTGTTTTTTGTTTTTGTTTTTTGAGACAGGGTTTCTCTGTGGCTTTGGAGCCTGACCTGGAACTTGCTCTGTAGACCAGGCTGGCCTTGAACTCACCGAGATCCACCTGTCTCTGCCCTCCAAGTGCTGGGATTAAAGGTGTGCACCACCATTTTAAAAAATGTTCAGGAAAGAAATTGCACCAGTATTACGCATGACCAGAGATCTTCTGCCATCATCAGCTCTTCTCTAAGCACTGCATGAGAGCTTCTAGCCTAACATTCACACTGTATTGGGTGTCATACCAATGATTTCTAGAAAAAAAAAAAAAAAAAACACTTAACAGAGACATGTCCTGAGAAGCCACTGTTGGGTTCCTTTGTTGTGTGACCATCACAGACTGTATTTGCTCAAATGTGTCTGCGATATGACCGAGGAACATAATATGGGATCACAGACATATCTGACCGTCTACCTTTGAACTAGCGTTATGGACTGGGTGATTGTACAGGAAGATGTGCTTAAACCATATACAAAACTATGCCATTTTATACAAGGAACACGAGGGGAGATGGCTTAGTGGGTGAAATGCTTGCCATATGAAGACCCAAGTTCAGATCCCCAACACCCCTATAAAGAGCTGGGTGTGGTAGCCCACACCTGCAATCCCAGTATTGGGAGACACAGACAGGTAGATCCAGACACTCATAAGATAGCCAGCCTAGCCAAATTGGAGAGCTCTAAGTTCAGTGAGAGACTGTGTTTCAAAACATATAACGGAAAAGCAATAGAGAGAAACACCTGTGCACACAAATACATAGGGGACAGCTAGGGGATTAGCATAGCACCCCTCTGGGTATATCTGTGAGGACATTTCTAGAGATAATTAGATCATGAGGGCTGTGACATACTCCATGGCTAATCCACTGATGGATTCAAACTTTGAGTAGATGCTTAAAAGGAGGCGGTATTGTGGAGGGTGTGTCCTGCCTGGAGGAAGCCCAGCACTAGGCACATACCTTGCTATCTGTCTCTCTCTGCTTCCTGTCTGTTCTGCTATGCCCTCTCACCCTGATGGTCTGCCTCATGAAAGGGCTGCAAACACTACAGCCAGTTGACCATGACTTCAAATCTGTGGCCAAGATGCATCCTTCCCCAAAAATATATAAATAAGTACTTCCAGGAGAAAATACACACACACGCACACATGTACGCACACACACACAATCATTGTTCTGAGAACAGTGATTGGGATATGTCGATCAAAGCCCAAGCAACTGAAGACTAAGTAAGTCTCCATCAAACCTCAACTCTTCTGCAGAACAGAAGAGGAAACCATCAGACTGAATGAAGGGAAACATCTGTGAGTTGTGAGTACGGTAAAGAGTGCACAAAGTCTATAAGGACCTCTTGAAACTCAAGAGCAAAAGCCAAATAAGCTACAAAAAAAGGGGAGCAAAGAAACCAGTACACATCCTTCTAAAGAATTACAAGTGGCCAATAAAAACATGAAGAGTGGAGCCGGAGAGATGGCTCAGCAGTGAGGAACATTGACTGGTCTTCTAGATGACCCAGGTTCAAGTCCCAGCACCCACATTGCAGCTCACAACTGTCTGTAACTCCAGTTCCAGGGGATCCAACACCCTCAAACAGACATACATGCAGGCAAAAAAAAAAAAAAACCCAATGCACATAAAATTTTTTAAAAGAATATGAAAAGTGTTTAAAACTGCTAATTTATCACATTAATGCAAATGAAAATCCCAGAACCAATGCCACTCTGTTAGGATGGCTATCCTCAAAAAGACAAGAGACAGAAAGTGTTAAAGGGACCCATAGGATGGGATGCCAACCCTGCCAACCTGAGTTTCCCCAGGACCCACATGAGGGAAGGAAAGAATCAACTCATGCAAATTGTCCTCTGACCTCACACTTGTGCCCATGCCTGTGCACACATGCATGCTCACACACACATGTGCACGCACGCACACACACACACACACACACACACACAATTATATAAACTAATTTAATTGTACACAATTATTTTAAAAGCTTTAAAAAGAAATAGGAAAAGGGAATCTTTGTACTTTGAGAATATAAATTGGTTAAATATTAGCAAGAACAGAAAATATCAAAACAGAACTCCTATGGGATTAAGCAGTCGCACTTCTGAGATTCTGAAGGAAACAAAATCAGTATCTCAAAAGGGCAGGCAGCTATAGGCCCCTGTTCTTGTGGTATTATCCACAGAAGCTGAACAAAGGACACAATTCACTTGTCCATCAATGGATGAATGGATAAAGAAGTCATGGCATGTATTAACAATGGACTATTATTCAGCAGTCTTTTTAAAAAGGCAGTCTTTAAGAGGCATGGTGGCACATACTGGCAATTCAGGAAGCTGAAATAGGAGGAACACAAGTTTGAGCTCAGCTTGGGTTACAGAAGGAAAGCCTATCCCAGAAGGAAAAACAAGATGGAAGATGAAAAGGAGGGAAAAAGGACCATCATTTGAGACAGCTCAGATGAACTTTATGGGAATTAGTAAAATAATTAGGACAAAGAGAAGAACTGTGCATGTACCCTGTCACCATGGGAACCCAGCAAATGGGAGGTGCAGCAGTGGGCTGTGGGGGTGGGGAGAAAGAGTATAAGACTTCAGTAATCAGGGGAATACATTCTGAACTTGTCATGGTGGCACATGCCTGGAATACCAGCACTTGGGAGTATAAGGCAGAACTGTGAGTTCAAAATCAGACTAGGATATCTCATCAAGTTCCAGGCTAGCCTGGGCTACAGTGAGAGACCCTATCTCCAAAACAAAAACAAAACCCTCTGCCACCACCAACAAAAAGATGAGTAAGAAGTTCTTAGGTAGTTCCAGGACAGGCTTCAGGGCTACACAGAGAAACCCTGCCTCAAAAATACAGAAAAGAAAGAAAAAAGCAGAAGTTCTCAGGATCTAATGTACAGCATGGCGATTATAATTATAACACTATATTGAATAACTGAGATTTCCTACAAGAATATATCTTAAACGCTCTCACTACAAGGAAATAGAGCATTTGAAGCTTTGGACTTGCTAACTAATTTGCTTATATTCTGCAGCATACACATACACATCAAACCATCACATTGGAAATCTTAAATTTATGTGGTGTGGGATAATTGTCTATATTCTGTCAATCATATTTTGAATAAACGTTGATTGGCCAGGCAGGAAGTAAAGGTGGGTCAACCAGACAGGAAATAGAGGTGGGGCGATGAGAACAGGAGAAAGCTGGAAAGGAGGAAGCCCATTCCTCCCAGTCCTGCCCAGACCACCAAGAAGCAAGATGTAACCTGCCCGGCTGAAAAAGGTACTGAGCCACATGGCTAACATAGATAAGAACAATGGGTTAATATAAGCTACAAGAGCTAATAAGAAGTCTGAGCTAATGGGCCAATCAGTATATAAGTAATGCAGACTCTCTGTGTGATTTTTCTCTGGGACTAAATGGCTGGGAGACCGGGCAGGACAGAAATCCCAACAAGCCCAGCCCTCATATTACATTTATGCAATTTTTAAAATTAAACTTATTAAAATTAAACACACAGGCATGCTCATGCATGGTGCACATATGGAGGTCAAAGGACAACCTTGGGGACTCAATTCTCTTCTCCTACTAAGGGATGCAGCGATCAAACTTGGGCCATTAGGCCTATACAACATGAGCTTCTGCTTTCTTGGGCATCTTGCCAGCCCAAATTTGTGCCATTTTATTTGTTAATTATACTCAAATAAAATATAAATATAAATGAACAGGAAGAGGAAAGGGGAAGTGATGGAGGACTCTTATTCATTAATAAAGAAACTGCCTTGGCCCATTTGATACACCTTAGGTGGGTGGAGTAGACAGAACAGGAAGAAGGAAGTGAGGTAGATGGCTCAGTCAGATGCCACGCCTCTCCTAAGTAAGACAGACTGCCATGCCTCTCCTCAGGGAGACAGATGTGATGAAGCCAGCTGCCAGGTCAGACATGCTGAATCTTTCCCAGTAAGACACCATTCATGGTGTTACACAGATTATTAGATATGGGTTAGTCAAGATGTGAGTAAGAGGCTGAAACTAATGTGCCAGGCAGTGTTTAAAAGAATACAGTTTCCGTGTAATTATTTTGGTTGTAAAGCTAGCCAAGTGGGAGCCGGGCAGGATGAAAAGCAGGCCTGCCCGCACCTCATCACTACACAATGGCGCCCAACATGGAAGGCAGGAAGGCAGGAAGGCAGGAAGGCTGGTTGGTCAGTATCACTGTCTATTCTAAGGAGGGACTATTTAAATATGTAAAAAAAACAAGATTAATTAAAATGTTTCTTTATAAAATCAGTTAGGGTTTTTGTCGGCTGTTTGAAATATTGGAGACAGAACAAAGGATGCACATCATACATGCTGGGCAAGTCACTTCTGAACTGCAAGCTCAGCATCAGAGTATTTTAATTTTCCTCACTTACTTTTCCTTTTGATTCTCATCACAACCCCCTTCCTGGCAATAAGAGTAGAGGCACGTATTCCTACAAGCAGAATAGTTTTAAGTGTTGTTTCAGTCAAGTAAAATGAAAACGTCTGAAAAAACATTGCATTCATTCTCCATTGACTGCAGACTTTCCATGACTTGTTTTTGCCAATAATGTGGATGCTGAGCTTCCTGATCAATTGTTTCCTTACTATATAAAATAATCAATTAGTCCATTACTAAGTGGCATCCTGAATCTCCTCACGTGTTCCATCAATAATGTCTCCTTATAAATTGGTATAGGCTTCTACTTTAGTTGACAACATCTGGTTACAATGCTTAGTCCCCCTGGTTTGAAATAAATCCACCAGAGAACACACATGGACGCTCTAGATGCCCAATAGAAAGCCTGTATTGCTGACTGGCAGATGCATGGGGACCTTGCCCAATGTTGCAGCCCCGAGTCTCATTGTCCTTTGTTTTTTAGGCACAAAAACAATGTCCTAGTTGGCACCGTTTGGTTAGCAAGAAGCAGAACTACAGAAGCCTGAAAGCAAGATTAGTACATTTGGGGACTTCCCTGGATGTGAGGACCACGGACAAGGGTCAATGGTGGGTTAGGTCTTTGCTGCCAGTTTGGCAGATGTTGGGTCCCATGTGCTGGGCTTTAAGGTTTGAGTGATGTTTCTACCATGGTGTCTGTTGTGCTAAGACCTGGGGTCTACAAAGGTCTGGAGTCTGTTATGCTTCAAACCACTAACATGCTTTGAGTGAGGGTTATCTCCCAATTAGGAAAATAGTAAGCATGAGAAGTATTGTTTATTTCTAGAGATCTAGGGAAGCACAAAACACTATGCTAAGAAATTTATGACTGAGCCATGTATGGTAGCACTTGCCTTTAATCCCAGCACTTGGGAGGCAGAAGGCAGCTGGATGAGACTGTGAGTTCCAGGCCAGCCTGGGCTACAGCCTAGCCAGCTTTGGGGCTACACTGAGAGACCCTGTCTTAAAGAAAAAAAAAAGATATTTGATCCCAATTTTATAGATAAGGACCTTTAAGGACCTTACCATAACAAGAGACACCTTAAAGACAGACACGTGTGTCCCATGAGAATTAGCCACAGTAATTACTATCAATGCAGAGAACTATGTCATCCCACTGAGCCAGAGTGACCGCATAGACCACCTGAGGGGTGCAAGGGCTAGCAGACAGGAAGGGGAAGGGACTTCCTCTTTCTGCAGACTCCCCGCTGCTGCCTTCTGCCTCACACAGTCCACTTGAGGCCACCGGGTCTCAGCAGGAACCGTATGTAAGCCAGTCTGCCCTAGCTGTAGCACATAACCAAGAAGTTGTTTGTACCATGGCTGATTTTGCAGCTTAAAGTTTTAGCTCATGGCTGGGTAACCGTGGCTTTCATGCTTCGGTGATTCAGCCCGGGCCATAGCGCTGGCACGCGCGCACACTGTAGTTTCCTGTAAATAGTAATTTCCTGCCGAACCTTGCTAAGTCACAGGCCCAGTAACAGGAGCTGTACGGGTGGTTTCCTTCTCCCAGTCTGTAAATAACCTTTCTGAGAGCCTCCACTGCTTCCTCCTTAGCTACCCAGAAAAGCAGTTCTCTCAGCAGGAGATGAAAAGGGTACGCCCTTGCCCTCAAGAAGCGCTGGTCTAATACGGTAGTAGAGGAACAGCTCTGTACACAGTGGAGACAGAGCAGGTGCCTCAGAAGAAAACAAAGTGTGTTGCCTGCAGGTGGGATGGATGGGCACTATGGAGGAATGTTGCTCAATAGGTTACATTTGAATAGAGTTTTAGTTCTCACCAGGGGCTCCAGGGGGAGAGGGAGGTGGGAGGTGACTGGAATAGTAAGACTTTCCCCATTACAGTGACTTTCTCCCTACCCCACCCCCCACCAGGAGTCCCTACTTAGCCGAGGACCACATTAACTTCTACACCTCCTGTGTCCACCTCCTCAGTACTGGCATCGTTTTATTCATTAGTTTATTAGTTTATTAGTGATGTGACAAATATGGGGTTGTGTGTGCAAAAACAAATGACTTGTTTTGTCTTACAGCTTCTATGACTGACAGGAAACAAAGAGGGAGTCACAGGAAAAGACCATGGGCACACCCTAAGTGAGCTAGTTACCCCAACTAGATCCCTCCACAGGTAATTCCACGCCCTACCCGTGGTGTATTAGATTTCCATCCCATCAGTGGATTAATGCAATGGCAAAGACAGAACCTTCACGATCCTCCCAAACGGTCACCTCCCAAAGCCTCGTCTCTGAACAGGGTTCACGTATATAGGATCAAATCTTCAATGCACAAGCTTTCTGGGTGGATACTGTTCAGTTGCAGCTTCCAGCTCAGCCCTGCCCCCCCAGAAAAGCCTCCAACAGTCCAGTTCCACACTCCTGGCAGCTGGCTGCTCTTCCCTGTGAAGCTGCTAGCTGCGTAAGAAACCTCCTACCGTAACTGGGCACAAACCCTGCATGTGGAGGATGCATCATCGCCATGTGCCTATGGGGTATTTAAGCCCCCTCCTTCAGACCAGCCATGTGATTTTTCCTGGCCCTCCACCTCACCCCAATCTTGGGTGGTGGGGGGGGGGGTGGAGGATTCACCCAGGAGTGCTTTGTCCAAGTAAACCTGTTTTTTTACTTTCTAATTCAGTTTGATCTGGCTTATCGCGTTGACAGAGACACCTATTATCAGATTCTTCCTATCGAACCATAACATCAACTCTCTAGAAGAATAACCCTACAGAACCATGTGACCTGTGGCCATGTGCTTCATGCGAAGGCAGAGAGACACATGCTGTAAATGCTGATGGACAAACATACCTTTTTTATATACTGGCATAATTTCCTTTCTTGTTGAGTATAGAAATAATAAAAGATGAACTACAAGAAAACTATCTGAACATCTCCAGAATTAGTAAGAGGTAACACCATTGATGTAAATTTGAGGATTCTGCTGGCTAGTCTTTTGTCAACTTGACACAAGCTAGAGTCATCAGAGAGGAGGAAGCCTTTACAACATCAGATTGTAGACAGTCCTTCAGAGTATTTTCTTAATTAGTGATTGATGAGGGAGGGCCCAGTCTATTGTGGATTATGCCACCCTGGGCTGGTGGTCCTGGGTTCTATAAGAAGGCAGGCTGTGTAAACCATGGGGAACAAGCCAGTAAGCAGCACCCTCCATGGCCTCTGCATCAGCTTCTGCTCCAGGTTCTTTCCCCGCTTGAGTTCCTACCTTAACTTCTTTTGATGATGAACTGTGATGTGGAAGCCCAAGAAGCCCTTTCCTACCCAACTTGTTTTTTTGACTATGGTGTTTCATCATGATAGTAATCTCGACTAAAACAGGGACAAATTTAATGCTTGGGCTAGACTCTGATCAGCTCGGCAGGCTCCAAGTGATACCAAGATTTGGTAATAAAGAGAGTCAAAAATGAAACTTGCTGCATGAAAAGGAGGAAGGCTGAATGTACCAAATATGTTAGTGTTAGTCCCCAAATATTGAAAATATGTCTAGTTTTGTTTATTGGCTTTGGTTGGTTGGTTGGCTGGCTGGCTGGCTGGCTGGCTGGCTGGCTGGCTGGCTGGCTAGTTGGTTGGTTTGGGAGATAGTGCCTCATTTTGCCTATGTCACTGAAGCCGACACTGAACTCGTATTCTACTTCTACCTCCCAAGTGTTGAGATTACAGGTATACACTATCAAGAATGGAACTTAGGCCAACAGCTCAGACCCACTAGGCCTTAAAAACGGGCATCTGTGTGCTGACAACTGCTTGTTGACCACAGTGAAGATATACTGTTTCCTAGAAAAACCAGAGGTAGAGACAGGCATATTGGTACACATTAATCCCAGCACTCATGAGGCCAATGCAGCTAGATCTCTGTGAATTCAAGGCCAGCCTGTCTACATAGTGAGTTCTAGGACAGCCAGGACTACAAAGTGAGACCCAGTCTCAGAAACAGAAAAAGAAAAAAAAAGTAAGAAAAAGAAAGAAAGAAAAAAAAATCAGAGAAAAACAACCCATGGTCTGGCTGCTTATGGCTGCACAAGCCTCTCCCCTTGGTAAAGTCCTTTTTAAACCCGCAAACAACAGCTAGACAACAGCAGCCGTCCTGTTGGGGAGCTCTAGTGACTTCTGATACCAGGCATGGCGCCTTTGCTCCTCTGGGAGTCGTCCCTCTCAGGCTGCTCCAAAGACTTTAGCTCTCCTCCTCACTGGTTGTCTGGATTTTGTTCAAGGGACTCAAGAGGTGAGAACCGGCACTGGCCTCTGGTACTGGGACTTCTGGAGACCTAAGCTCAACCCATTGCTGAGCACCTTTGCACCCACACCAAGACCAGACTCTTAACTACAAGGGATGCCCCTTGTATCTCAGCCCTTTTATTATTTAGTTAGTTGCTATTTATATCTTGAGGCATTATTTCATTCTGTAGACCAAGCTAATTCAAACTTGTGGCAATCCTTCTGCTTCAACTTCCTAAGTGCTGGGAAAACAGGTGTAAACTGTCATGCTGAAAAAAATGGCGCCGTTCCCTGAGGGCCGGCAGGTCCCAGGCAGGGAGCTGCGTGGCAGGTGAGAGACCTCGGTGGGTCCCACGAGGAGCAGCGGCAGGTGAGAGGCAGAGACAGATAGGCATGCCATGAAGAGTGAGGTTGGATATTTATTTCGTGAGTTATGGAAGGGAAGAGGAAAGGGGAGAGGGAGGGAGACGGGGGAACAAGGAGAGAAAGGCAGAGAGAGAGAGAGAGAGAGAGAGAGAGAGAGAGAGAGAGAGAGAGAGAGAGAGAGAGAGAGAGAGAGAGAGAGAGAGAGAGAAAGGGAGGTGGGGAGAAGCTACTTCAGGAGACAGACAGAAAGGAAGGAGCTCAGGCTGGATCAGCGTGCCTTGGCGATTGGTGGAGGGAGTAGGCGGGGCTTGTCTCTTTAAGGGACAGGACAGACCATTACATAAAGCATTATGCCTGACTTACATTTTCTATTTTTCCAATGTGCCTAAACAGAATTCTTCCTTGAAATTTAATCTTCATGGTGAGGCTTTTAGCAGGTTAAAAGTTAACCCGATTGAAATGCTTAGTGGTAGAACTGTATTAGGTAATAAAATTTAGACAAAGCCATGTGATGTGTCTCAATTACTTCTCTGTTGCCATGACAAAACACCACGGCCAAGGGAACTTATTTAAAAAAAAAAATGTTTAAATTGCAAGTTCCAGAGGGTCAGAGTTCCAGACCATCATGGCAAGGATCATGAAAGCAGGCAGGTATCGCCTTGGAGCAGCAACTAAGAGCTTCTGTCTGATCCACAGCAGAAGGCAGAGAGCTAACTGCAAATGACTGGAGTTTTTGAAACCTCAAAGCCAACCCATGACACCCCTCCTCGAATAAAACCTCCTGATCTTTTCTAAGCAGGTCCAGCAACTACAGAACAAGCATTTAAATATGTGAGCCTATGGAGGCCATTCTCATTTGAACCACCCAATTTCACTCTCTGGCCCCCATAGGCTTGTAGCCATATCTTAATGCAAAATGCATTTAGTCCAACTTCAAAGGTCCCCAGAGTCTTTCAGACTCAAGACTGTTTAAAAGTCCAAAATCTCTTCTGAGACCCATGGCGATTTCATAACTGGAACACCCTATAAAATCTAAAAGCAAGTTCCACACTTCCAGCATAAGATGCACAGAGTGTACATTATCATTCCAACAGAGAGGAAGGAAACCATAGCAAGAACATGCTGAACAAGAAACAGACCAAACCCCAGCAGGTTAAACTCCAAATCCTGTATTTCTGTGACTGATGTCAAAGGCCTTAGATGGCTCTTCCCTTCCAGCTTGTTGACTGCAACACCTCTCTCCCTCTCTCTCTCTCTCTCTCTCTCTCTCTCTCTCTCTCTCTCTCTCTCTCTCTCTCTCTCTTTCTCTCTCTCTGGCTGCTCTCACTCCCTGTGATCAGCTCTCCTTGGCAGGCATCCCACAGCTCTGGCACCTCCAACATGTTTGGGTCTGCAACACAATCCAGGCTTCACCAGCACAGCTTCACACAATGGTCTTTCTGGGCCTCCACACAGGCATTCCCTTGCCACACATCTGGCCTCAAGGGCTCTCCCTAATCCAAGAGGATGATTCCACAACCGCTTTACTCCTGCATCCCTCATAACTCTATAGTCAGAGCCACGGGGCAGAAGCTGCCAAGTTTTCTGTTTTAGCGTGGAGTCTAGTCCCTCCTTGAATTACATTTGCATAAACTTTGCTTGTGGCTTTCCTTTTTTGCATAAACTTTCCTTTTACAAGCTGGGAAAGTAACTGAGTAGGATCTTGCCCTGAGGGTACCACTTCCTTTATTCCATTTTGCAAGAGACTTTTCTTTAAACTTCTCATCTTTTTGAACACAAGCCTTGGCCTCAACATTAAGTTTCCTGGTGCTCTTTCTCTCCAAACTGCACATTTTATGTTTCTTTTTGACCCATTTGCTCTTTTTCATTGTAGATCTGCAGAAGAGCGGCCACTAACAGTCACAGGACACAGTCACTACTAGGCTGTCGTGAACTCTCCGCTGCCAATGAAATTAGTTCAAACCTCTTCAATGTAGCTTCAGGCAGATCCTTAGGACAAGGGCAAAAAGCACCCACTTTCTTTGCCAAAATATCACAAAAACCCAGTGGCTAATTGGGTTAGCCACTGAAATTATTAGGAGAAATCTGAAGAAGAAAAATCCAAGATGCCTGAATAAATTATAAGTCTTTATTCATCACTGCCAGGGCTTGTTCCAAGCAAAGCAGCAGGATGCAGTCCCAGCCTCCAATTTGTTCAAGGCTTTTGTTTTATTCTGCTTTTCTATGACAGGGTTTCTCTGTGTAACCACCCTGGCTGTCCTGGAACTTGCCTTGTAGACCAAGCTGGCCTCAAACTCAAAGAGATCCGCCTGCCTCTGCCTCCCACGTGCTGGAATTAAAGGTGTGTGCCACCACTGCCTGGTTTGTTCAAGTTTTTAAAGACAAAAGCTGAAATTGTGACATCTACAGAAAGGCAGCTTTGGGTATCTGCAACAAGCAAACGTTTACAGAGATGACAGTTTAGTGGCCAGGCGGTTCTCACAACCTTTAGATCAGGGACACACTGTATAAGAATTTATGTCTGGTCCAGAGACATAAATAAAATCCTAGTTAACGCTAGGACCACTGTCTTCCAAGCTCCTACTAGGAGGGCCCATTATGCACCCCCCTCAAAATATTCAACTGCTTTGTTCACCAGAAGTCTAAAGTCTTTCACATTACTTCAGATCACAGTATCAGGCCTGTCACAGCAACAGCCCATTCCCTGGAACCAACTTCTTCTGTCTTAGCCATTCTCACTCAGACCCCCACAGAACGACACCCTCATTCTTTTCACAGAAAGGAAATAACTGAGTCAGGATGGTGTGCCTCAGTACTTGATGGCGTGCACCATCTGGGGACTCTGAAGAAAGTCCCTACCCATAAAATGGACCTCACCAGATATAGCTACTCAATCCTGACTTCCTAACCTGTAAAACTATGAGCCACATAAAGCTTTATTCTGAGTACATTACTTAATCTGTGGCAGCCAATTATAGCAACTGACAAAGTACTGAGCTAGTACTCATCCGTGAAATCCAACCACCTGGTAGGCAGAGCTTCAGAGCTTGGCTGGACACTGCTATGAGACAGGGCTGGAATGTGCAGGGTCTGAGACTCTTTCCAGTGAGATGACCTCCCTGCAGGCACAGAAAGGCTATCTGAGAGGAACAAAGGCCCAAAGGGCCAATTAACTTCTCGACAACATGGTGCCAACATGGATATTCGGAATGAGCTAAAATGGGGAGCACCGGTTATCCAGGGAACCATGAGTAAGCGGCTTATACAAATAAGCAATGATGTAATCCCTGGTTATATAACTATGAGTCATCTCTGGCAAAATGCCACTTTTGTGTGATTCTTTGTAACTATACTGGTGAGACCTAGAGGTAGGGTGCTTGACTGAGAAAAGTTTGTCACTTCTGCTTCCTCACACTTTCTCCTAATGTCTGGCTCCCTGAAATTCTCCCTCCCTAGCCATAGAGCTCAGATCTCACACCATCAAAGGCTTTTAAATGGGAAGTTGTCTGGCTTTGTATTTTAGAGAAATATTCATGGTGATGGTATTGAAGATGAGGCAAAATAGGTAGCAGCCATGAGCGGGTAGGATGCTATCCTGTTCTAGATTCTATAGACTATACCTATAGCTTCTTTGAGTCTTCGAAGCAGTGGCTTCATATTTACTAATTTTTAGGTATATAGCCTATTTATTAATGGAAAAGGCCTACCTACAGAATCACTTATTGGACACACCCATTCTGTGGCTACTGCTTGTAATGTTCTGCTCACAGACATGAACATCTTTGTGCTAGTTAGTATGACTGTTAATTTGATACAACCTAGAATTGTCTGTCAAAAGTCTTTTTTTGTGACTTCAGAGACAGCTGGGGTTGCTGGGAACCGAACTCTTATTTTTTTGATTGTGAGCCTAGCCTTTAAA
>NC_052048.2:184704821-184768532 GCF_903992535.2 Arvicola amphibius
TAGCTGATCCCGCCAAGTGGGGTTACACTTCTGTAGGCGTAAGATGGTGTCTGATGGTGTTCCTAGCTTTTGCGTTGATGAAAACTAGTGGATCATATAGTTAATAGATTTTGAAGGTCTTAAACCTACTGCTCCCAAGATATTAGTTCCAACACAGAGGTGAGCAAGGAATGGCTGTGGTTATGGATGGGGGTGACAGGGGCACTTGTGCCTGTTCTGGATGTGACTTCTGCTCAACTGTGGAACATGAATGAGGTGCTGTGCAGGGTTGAGTACATGGAAGCTAGAGTTGAGGGCTTTTATACTGGGGACAGGGGGACCCAGGTCAAGCATAGCTGGAGTCAGCAGCATTGGGCTCTTTGGTGAAAGGCTGTAGGTCTAGAGAACCATGGACTCCACATGCTTTTGTGTGCACAGGACACAAGCACGCTGACTTCTAGATGAGGTGAACAATTTCAGTTCCACCTTAGAAAGAGGAGTCAGAGGGCAGGAGGTCATGGAAATGCTAACCCATCTATGACAACAAGAGCCAATAAAATAAAAGACCCAAATTATTACAAGGACTCTTTGGAAACCACAACCTTGCACAATGGTCACTGCTGCCACACATGGGAAACTATCACCTGATAAGTCACTACCATTCAACGTTTACCTGATGGCACCCATGGTACTGACCTTTGTGGCCAATGATAATTGATTTAAAACAACTTATGTAATCCTCTGCATTTGGCCTTCGAAAACCCCTGCTTTTTGTTGTCCCCTCTGGGGTCACCATCAGATGTGAGCCCTGAATTGGTTGGTTCCTGTTCATTCCAGAACGGAACCCCCCTACACACACACACACATACCCATGCTTTATGCTGACAATGCATAGGGAGCCTACACCTAGGAAAAATGTTGGCAACTGGTGAATGACAACAACTTGCAATAGGAAGAGAATTTGCTGGGTGGATGAGATGGCTTTAGTGGATAAAAAGCTTGCTGTGCAGACCCGAGAACCTTGGATAAATCCCTGGAATCTACATAAAGGTAGAAGGAGAGAACCAGCTCCATAAAGATGTCCTCTGACCCCCACACATGTGCCCTGATATGCATGTAGCTCCCCTATAATAATACTAAATATAATTTTAATTAAAAAATAAATAAAAGCGTATGTTAGATCTGTGCTAGCTGTATTTGCGTCTTGGTTAGATTTAAGGTCTACAAACTTTTTGAGTCTGCCATCCATCTGCTGAGATGGAATCCTGGAAAGGCTGCCAGGCTGAGCAGAAACCAAAGAGGAAACACATTTCAACAAAGATGGAGTGGTTACGAATGGACAGAAGGACAGGACTGAAAGGGTCTGTTAGATTTAATATACGGAGGTTGCACGCACTTGGCAGCAGGGTCAGTGGAGAGGTTGGGGTGGGGGCGGGAGGGCTACAGACCGATTTTATTGATTCAGGGGCACACAGTGAAACTACTTTCAGGTTAAAATGGCTTTCGTGTCTTTTCCTTTGGAGCCGAGAGAACCAGACTAGAGATGTAGAGACTGGTTATCACAGGACAGAATGGAGCAAGAGGAGGGATAAAGAGTATCAGGGGTTGTCAGGTCAATGGTATTAGGGGATAGAGTATAGAGCCAGTGTGATGGCTTCCACTTGTAATCCTAACACTTGAGAGGTTGCCACAGAACATAGTGTATTTGAACCTAGCCTGGGGTACATGAAATTGCCAAGGTAAACAAAATGAAGGCACTACACACAGCAGGTCTGACATTTGTGGGGTGGGGGATTAAGATTCGAGGTGCTGCTAATGATTGGTATTGACACTCTTATGAAAGGGGCTTGAAGCTGCTTTCAGCTCTCTTTACTCTGTTGCACTCCAGACATGAGCAATGGATCTCATAGATGGGAGTCTTACAGACAGCCTAAGTCCTGATCCTGTGTATGCAACTTGACAGACTTTGTTTCATTTTCAGACAGGGTCTCACTATGTAGCCCTGACCCGCCTGGAACACTTAGATCTGCCTGCCTCTGCCTCCCAAGTGTTGAGCTTAAAGTCATGTGCTAACATGACTCACCCCCAATTTTTTTTAAAAGATTTTATTCTATTACTTTTTAAGCATGGGTGTGTCAGTGATGGGTGTGTATACATGATTGCCGGTTCCTGTAGAGGCTAGAGGCATTGAATTACAATAAGCTGACATTACAAACAGTTGTGAGCCACCTGGGAGAACAATAGGGGCTCTTAACTGCTAGCTATCTCTCCACCCCTTCAGAGCAGATTTTTAAACCTTGACCTCAACTTTTGAGATAATAAAGCCTCAGCTTTTGCTGTTTTCTTAACTGGTGGCCGCGAGCCTAATGGTGGAACCTTGAACATTTCACAAAGGAGTCAACTGTGAGGTCACCAGCAAGGTAACCTTAGCCCTGTTATATCAGTGGCTTCAGAAAGACAGAATATCACTTTGTAGCTCAGTGTCCTTGAGGCTGCAGATAAGTTCTTGCTGCATAAAAAACTAACTCCCCAGAGCATTTTCCCACATATCCATTGCAGAAGGGTCCAAATCCTCAAATGATCTTGCCTTCATTATAATATCGTTTACGTTGTGCTTTTGATACCTGTCCCCTCGCTGGTTTGCAGACTTTTTCAGAGGATTGTAGGGGAAAATATCATAAAATAAAGACCTGTCTACTATGACTTGGGAAGGAAAAAGGGTTATCTTATCCCCCAAATTTCCACCCTATCTCATAACTATTCCCAAAATCTTGAAATTCCACAAGATGGAAAGCACTGGCTGCTACTGGCCTTTGAGATAACCCACTCCAAACTCTCCTCTCTTTGAGTTGTTAAGTAAACTTCTGGTTGATCCATCTGTGTCTCTGGGTTGAATTCCCTTCGAGAAGACAGGAGTAGAGACCACTCTAATAAAAATCACAGCATTCCCTTCTCGTGCAGGATGGAGAGAGAAGGTACAGTTCTGTAGAGAGCAGTTCTTGCCCCACCAACCTGCTGGCGCCTTGCTATTGGACCTTGAGACCCCAGAACTTGGAGATAATAAAATTCTTGTTTCTTTTTAAACTAAGAACCAGGTTGTTATTTAATTGCAGCAACAGAAAACTGACTAAGCATGTGGACTGGGACATTGGTTAGAAGCAGAACCTAGAATAAATTTCTCTGTTGACCTGCTCTGCCGATGAGCCTGCCTGGAAAAAAATCACCATGAAAAGGCAGGAAGGGCTTGCCCAAGTGTGCACAAGGTTCTGGGTTTGATCTCCATCACTTCCAAAAAAGGGGGAAGAAGGGTGTGAGTGAGAGGGAAGCTGAAGAGAAAACATCCTTATGTATCTTCTGAGCCAATTCAGTCAGACACAACAACAGAAGTGTGTGTTCCTTTTGTTTGTGAGTCAGGATCTTGTTATATAGTCACTGGCACAGAACTTACAGTGATCCTCCTGCCTCTGCCTCTTTGAGTACTAGGCATGATCTACCTACCCCACCTGGCCTGAACATATTTTTTTATAGGAAATAATTCAATCCATAACTAGTATTATTTAGAACAGCATACAAACATAAAGTAGTTTGGACTAAATCTAAGTATGCCAGTGTGAGATATGTATGTAGAATTTATGAAATGTTTACCAAAGCAGTTGAGATCTAAAATGGAGCAATGTTCATTGATTAGAAATTCAGTTTTATTAATATGTAAATTTCCCCTAAATTGATCTACAGATAAATCAATCAAACCTTAGACTTCATTTGACAAACACTTATAAGGTGATAATGAAATGCATAGTGTATATGAATAGTATATGAATATACTATTCATAGTAAAGAAACTGTTGACATGACTGATTATTAGAGAAGGTTTTTACTGTAGATATGAGAGGGTCAACAGCCAGAAGCATGTGGAGGAGTCCAGAGCAGAGAGAAGGAGAAATAGACTGGAGACGGCCAGGGCTAGGGAAGCAGGAGAGAACGGTGGAGACAGGGGGATAGCGAGGATTAGAGAGCAGAGGCTCATGAGGGAGAGAGTGGTGAGAATAGTGAGAGGGGAGGGGAGAGAGAGAGAGAGAGAGAGAGAGAGAGAGAGGGAGGTTGCCAGAGAGAGTAAGAAAGAGAATAGTAGACAATAGTAGGTTTCAACTCCTGCCCTTAAACCTACTGTAATCAGGGTATTGTGGGCTTAGAAAATAGGCCAGTGCCTTCTGTGTTTCTCAAGCTCATCACAACTGAAAGTGTGGGCGAGGTATTTGTCTCAGTCATTGCTCTATTGCTGTGAAGAGACACCGTGACTACAGCAACTCTTATAGCAGCAAGCATTTAATTGGTGCTTGCTTACAGTTTCAAAGGGTTAGTCCATTATCATCAAGGCAGGGTGCATGGCAGCACACAAAAAGATACAGCGCTAGAGAAGTAGCTGAGAATTCTACCTTGGGATCCACAGGCAGCAGGAGGAGAGCCACTGGGCCTGGCTTGGGTTTTGGAAACCTCAAAACCTACCCAGTGAAACACTTCCTACAACAAGGCCAACCTCCTAATCCTCCTGTAGTGCCACTCCCTGATAACTAAGCATTCAGACTTACGAGCCGATGGGGGCCTTTTTTTTTATTCAAATCACCACAGTGTTGCCCCAGGGCACTGTCCTGTGCAAGGAGGGCGTATGGATTCAGTTTGACATGACCTCATCTGTCCTGTATCACAGCCTTACAGCAAGACTAGCCAGAGTCCCCTGATGGGTTTTTCCAATTTAGTTTTCCAGCCAACTATAAAAATAGAAAGGAGGGAAGAAAACAGATCATTGGGGGAAAAAATTACTGAATTCAACTTCTAAGGCAATGGAATGGAGAAAGGATGGGCTTGTCAACAAAAGCTGTTGAACCGTGAGTGGCGGTGCAGGCTCAGGAGGGTCCAGAGTTCAAGGTCATCTTGAACTTGAGAAAGTTTGAAGAGAACTTGGGCTCCATGAGAAACCCCACAATCTGTTGCTACAGAAGCCAGCAACAGAAAGTCCAGTTGCTGAAAGAAATGGACACCGATGAGCAAGGACAGCCTGTGCTTTCTAAAAACAACCCCCTTCTCCACCACGCACACAGAGCTTTGTGACCTTGAACTAAGCAGATACTCACTAGGAGACAAAAACCAGCAGTTAAAGGGGGAAGAGAAGCCAATAAACTAGACTTTCATGAAAATGAAAGTCTCTATTAAAAATTGCCAGGATGAAGGCTGGGTGCGGTGGAGCACGCCTTTAGTCCCAGCACTCAGGAGGTGGAGGCTGGCAGATCTCTTTGAGTTCAAGGTCAGCCTTGCCTTGGTAGTGAGTACTGAGACAGCCAAAAAGAAAGGGAGAGGAGAGCGAAAGAAAGAAGACAAAAATAAGCAGAGTCTATTGGTTGATTATCATGTCAAATAGGCATGTGGCTCACCTGGTGGAGAACTTGTCCCCCAGCATCCCGTAAACCAGCTGTAGTAGTACACACCTGATACCCTAACACTTGTGAGTCAGAAGCAAGAATATCAGGAATTTGAGGCTAGCCTGAGGCCAGCTTGCATTATAAGAAGGCACCCTACCACCAAACAAATAAAACCTCACCTAGGCAGGGACCAGGGTTCCAGGTATCTAAGGCCTACACAGGAGAGGCTAACAAGAACAGACCCAGGCCCCCTACCGTGTAGGGATTAGGCAGCTGGTCAACTGTCACTTCTTGGGATCAAGTACTAACCAGCCCTTTGGGCCCCACACAGCTGCTTCTCAGCTTCACACATTCACTAGGCCATTGTTCTGCTAAATCTCCAGCAGACCCTTTATAGGCGCCTGCCCCATGTCAAAGGGCAAATGCAAATAGGATCCTCCAACTTGGTTTAGCAATATAAAGGGACCTGCCATTTCCTTATGATGCAATGCTCTTCCCCTATCCCGAGGAGCTTTAAAAGAAGACACCTTAGTGGGGTGTGTGTGTGTGGGGGGGGAAGTGGATGGAAACTTTCTTTGGAAACCGCTTCCCCATGCAATACATTAGTCTTTTAAACTCTTGCTTTGGAGTAGGGAGATGGGCTTTGTGGTTTAGAGCACTTGCGGCTCTTGCAGAGCACCCAAATGGAGCCTCACATCTCCCTGTAACACCAGCTCCAGGGACCCCACACCTCTGGCCTCTGTGAGCACCCACTGCGGTGGTGTGTGCGTGATACACACACGCCAATAAAAAAAGACTTTAAAAATTGTTTTGTTTCAAAACATGGTCTAACTCTGTAGCATTGGCCTCAGATTTGCAGTGTAGACCAGGCTCTCCTTGAACTCACAAAAATCCACTTCTGCCTGTCCGGTACTGGGATCAGAGGTTTGTGCCACCACGCCAGGTTTGTTTATTTATTTTAAAAAGGAATTGTTAATAAAAAAAAACAAGTCAAATTTGATCCATTTTACTAGTAAGATTAAATTATCTTCCTCTTAATTAAAAAGCTACTTTATAACATTATTATATAAAGAAGCAACTGAAAAATATGCCTTCTATGTTTTGAAGATCTGGGAAATGTGCAAAAAAATTATTTTTGAATCCAGTAAGTCCTGAACCCTTTATATTTACTTTGTTTCCCAAGAGAAGTATTTCTTCTTTTGAGGTTCTGGCATTGAGTCCAGGGCTTTACCCAAGCTAGGAAAATGTTCTAACACTGAACTTTACCCCTGGGATGCTAATGATTAACTATCATTATTTTGAGACTGTGTAGCCCTGGCTGCCTTGGTTTTCAATTTGTAGTTCAGGTTGAGCTCAGAGTCATGGCAATCCTTTTGCCTCTGGTTTCTGAGTGCTGGGATTACAGCTGAAAGCCATTGTGCCCAACTGCTTTTTTATTTTTTAATTTTACGTGTATGGGTGTTTTGACTGCATGTAGGCTGTGCACCGTATGTGTGCCTCGTCTTTACACTGGATGGAAGAGGATGCAGGAGTTGTGAGTCACCATGTGTGTGCTGGGAATTGAACCTAGGTCTTCTGGAAGAGCAACCAGTGTTGCACCATCTCTCCAGCCTCTGTTTTTTTGAGATAAGGTTTTATTATTTATTTAGTTTTTGAGTCATATTATTTACTGTGTGTTATATGGGTACATATCTAGGCATGGATATGGAGGTCGGAGGACAACTTGTAAGTAGAGTTTTACGTCAGGTCCAAAGGAAGCTACAATTTCCCAAACTCCAGAAGGCAATCCAGATACCCAGAGGTGGACTCAGCACTTAAGATAGGGAGATTTCTGGTGGTTAGATAAAAGCTAGCATTCCTCAGAGGCTTGTGAAACTGGTTCCAGGTTGCCAAAGGAGTCAGTTCCCTTATCTTTGGCAAAAGGCTCACTGGCTCTACCAGTAACAAAAGCCTGTGTTGCCAATCAGCATTTCAGGGTCCATGCTAGCCCTCTGGCTCCCTTAGCCCCTGTCCCCCGCCCTAGGCCAAGGCTCCCCTTCTCCTAAATCCATTCTTTTTATAATTCTTGAAAATGTCTCCCCACTCACTTCTCTCTGCTTCCCAGAGATACAGCCTTGGCTGTTTGGAATACATTTTCTCTTTTTCCACCCACGGAGCAGCCATTTTGGTCTCCTTACTGTGCTGTTCAGTTTTTGAGTCCTACCTTGTAGATTCTGGGGCTCAAACTCAGGTGTCAGTCTTGGTGACCAGCAGCTTGACCCACTGAGCCTTCCCAAGGTCCACTTTTTAACCATGTGACCTTGAACTTGTGACCTCAAAGAAATCATCTTGCCTCAGTTTTGCTGGCAGCTCAGACTACAGGGGCATTTATTTGTGCCTAGTTCAGTTAAACCAATCATTTATTTATTTATTTTAATTTAGCAGGCAACTAATAGAAGGCACATGATGTTTCCTTTTTTTTATTTTGAGACAGGGTCTCATATAACTCAACTGGTGTAACCCCCGCTTGGCAGGGTCAGCTATTCAGGGTCCTCTGAAGGGGCGCTAACCTGAAAGAACATGGGCTGAAGAAGAGGAAGGAGACCAAGCAAGATTCTATTGTCAAGGTCTCCGTTTATTGGGGTGAAAGTTACAGCTTATATACCCCTTGAATGGGGTGGAGGTAGGGGTAGGCAGGAACTCTGCCGGGGTAACTGAAGGTCATCAGCCAGCACCTGGTGTAAGCCGAAGCATGTGATTCATTAACATTGGAGTAAGGGGTGGGTTCCCTTAACAGATGTGATCCATTAGCATTGGAGTAAGGGGTGGGTTCTGTTATGGATAGCTCTCAAGATAGTGGGATGAGGGGTGAGTTCTCTGTAAACATCCTTAGGGCAATGACCTCTGCTATCCCTGTAAGGACGATGGTCCCTGACAAATCTATCCTTAGGAAAATGGTCCCTGACAAACTGGCCTCAAAACCACTATGTATGTAAGTACAACCTTGATCTTCTGATTCCCTTGCCTCTGCTTTTCCTCAGTGTTGTTAATACAGCCTGCACCCCCACCTGTTTTATGTGGACCCAGGGTGTCACGCATCCTGGACAAAGTATGTTCCCAGTCTGCACCTGCTGTTTTCAGAATTCTGCTATGAAGTCTTCTTTTCAGGATCACCAACATGTTAGGCATACCTACCTGTCTCATGGTAGCTGGAAGGAGCCTACAGATTGTTTTGCTACTCTTCAGTTCTCCTCCTTTCTCTCCCTTCCACCACGCATACTGGGAGTTAAACGCAGGGCATTTTGCATGTTAGGTATCAGGTCCAAAGAAACTCATTTTCTCAAATTCCAAAGGCAGGAGGGATGAATGGATGGCTATCTGTGGTATCTATTAGCATAACAAAGTGCATGCTGGGCATAACAAAGTGCATACTGGCTCCCTCAATATTGTAAGTACCCTTTACACATTCCAACTTCCACGCTAGCATCCAAGCTCTTCTTACCGCTTCCCCATACCCTAAACTCCGTCAACTCACAAGATTCCCTCCCCAGCTACTCATTCTCCCTTGCTTGCTCTGCTTGCTCTCTGTCTTCTCTACCTCTGCTCTCCTTGGACCATTTTGGATTTCGGACCTTCCACTCTTGTAGTGTGAGTTCCCCCCTTTTTCAATTATTAAATTATATCTGTTGTTCTTGAGCTGGTCTGGTTATTTATCATACCGACCGAATACGTCAACACCGGTAGAGAGCCCCCGAGTGGGTGGGGCTTGTCTCTTAAAGGGACAGGACAGACCATTACATAGTCTACTACTTTCTTTCTCTGCTCTGGACTCTTCCAGATGCTTCTGGCTGTTTTCTCTCTCATACGTATAACAACCTTCCCCTTAACCATTCTATGGGGTGGTTATGTTGTTGGTTTATACACTAGGCAAGTGCCTTACCACAGAGCTCCGTCATGGCTGTCTCCACTTTCAATAATCTTTATCTCCCTTTTCACTCTCAGTTTCTTGCGGCCTCAGTCAGCATTCGGCAGGCGTCTCCTCCTCGTCTCTGCAGCTCCTCCCCTCCTTATCCTTTGTTTTTAGGCTCTAAAGACTGAACCACAGGGCCTGCTTTCAATCTCCTGCTCAATTTCCTGTCCAAGTTCCCTCAGTGATGGACTGTGACCTCAAAGTATAGACCAAATCTACCGTTTCCTCCTCTGAATTGCTTTGGGGGCTGGTGTTTGTTATAGTAACAGATTGAAACTGGACCAGTTGTGCTAACCGCTATCCCACCAATGTTTCAGCAGCACTGGGAAACTGAACCGACCTCTAGTTGCTGGTGATAGCTGAGACATCGGCTCTGCCACAGCCTGGTTCCCTGTAAGCTCCTTGCAGCCGGGGGGGGGGGGGGGGGGGGGGGGGGGGGGGGGGGGGGGGCGGGATGTATCTCAGCAGGATAGTACTTGCTTAGTATGCATGAGTCCTAGATTCAATAGATGCAGGCAGTTCCCCAGGAAAAACAAACAGCCCTGTCCCCCCCCCCCCCACTGTTTCTCACAACAGAAAGCTGCAGCTGTAAATACTTTGTCCCATTGACGTCTTTATCTGTGTTCTATAATCCTGGAATGACTTTCTTCCGGAATTGGGAGCCAACCCTTTGAAATGTTATCATCAACAAGGATCAGCCCTTGTTTACTACTCTCTGGAGGAAGGGTGGGAGCCTGTGACAAGCACCAGTTTAAGGACATGAAAACCTAGCTGTGGTGCAGACCTGTGACCCCAGAGTTCAGGAGGCAGAGGCAGGAGGATCAGGAATTCAATGTCATGCACAGCTACATACTGTTATGCCCAGATCATGGAGTATTCCCAAAACCAACCAGAAGACCAAATGCTGTATGTAAAAGCAAAGAGCCTTTATTCTTACACAAATTTGCAAATTCAGACTCCCTGTGTGTCCAATGTATTGGACTAGTCTAAAAGCCCCAAACTCAGCTAGGGTTGGGTTTCTATATTAGCTTTGGTGGGGGTGAGGGATTTCTAAGGTTCAGGACCCCTGATTGGCTGACATTTGTCTATGGTGTCTTGGTGAAAAGCAATGGGTGTGTGCTGGCAGGTGATCCTATCTACCATGGTTGGAACATTTGGATGGTCTGTTCGTGGGTGGTGCCTGGGTGGTCTCAGTTTGTGGTCTTTCTTGGAACCAGATTAGGGTAAACTACTAAGACTCTGGCCTCTATTGAGCTTGTCATGGCTAGGTCCTATACTTATCAAGTTCAAGATCTACAAAAAAGCCTGTATCAAAACAAATATACAACCCCTAAAGAAAACAAAATCTAACAAAAAGGGCACAGATGATAAAACCACACCCTTTAAAGACTTCAGCCCTGTTGCTAGGGAGATGACAGGAGCCCTTGCTAGGTGTGGTTTCCGGCACCTAAGCAGTAGCTCACATTGGGCTCAAGAATGCCCTAAAAATAAGGTCAGAGGGAAGATATCTGCCAGGACATGGAAGAAAACCACCCTCATCCGGGTTACCATGGAGGAAGACAGCAACTAGGGGAATGGGCTCAGTCCCCCTCCCCGAGCCTAGGGTAACCTTAAAGGTGGAAGGGAACCAATTTAATTCATGGTGAACACTGGAGTGGAAAGTTCAATGCTCCTGACTTCAGGAGGTCCCCTTTTCAAAGACAGACCTGGGTCTAGGGGGCTGTTATATGAGGAGCAGGCCACTTGTTTGTCCCAGCCACCTGGCTAACTTACACAAAAAATAACCACACAGAAACTGTATTAATTAAAACACTGCTTGTCCATTAGCTCTAACTTCTTACTGGCTAACTCTTACATATTAGTTTAACCCATCTCCATTAATCTGTGCATTGTCACGTGGCTGTGGCTTACCGGAGATTCTAACCAGCGTCTTTCTGAGTCAGAGGATCCATGGCTTCTTCCTGACTCTGCTTTTTTCCTCCCAGAATTCAGTTCTGTCTCTCCTGCCTACCTAAATTCTGTCCTATCAATTAAGCCAAGGCAGTTTCTTTATTCATTAACCAATGAAAGCAACACACAAACAGAAGGAACACTTACACTAGGGGACCACAGGGACCAAATCTTACCCATGGACTACCCAAAGAACAGTGTATTTAGGAATGGAATGGGTAACCCATTCATTCTTAGTAATACCTGAATGCCCTTACTCCCTACTGGGCCAAGACCTCTTGTCTAAAATGGAAGCCCAAATCCAATTCTCTAAAAAAGGGAAATTGGTCCATCAAAATGGAGAACCAATTAGAGTCGTGGTCACCAGCAACTTAGCTGAGGAATACAGACCCTATCAAAAACCGACAACACCAGAGCCTGATATAGAAGGCTGACTGAGAAGCCAAGAACAATGGCATTGGGTTTTGATCCTACCGCATCTACTGGCTTTTGGGGAGCCTTGTCTGTTTAGATGTGCACCTTCCTGGACCTAGATGGAGTGGGTTGGACCTTGGACTTCCCGCAGGGCAGGGAACCCTGACTGCTCCTTGGACTGGAAAGGGAGGGGGAGGGGAGTTAAGGGAGGGGAAGGGAAATGGGATGTGGGAAGGGAAATGGGAGGTGGGGAGGAGGCAGAAATTTTTAATAATAATAATAAAAATGCCAAGTATGTCAATTGGTAAATGTTTACCATACAAGAGGAGACAAAGGTACCTGGGCAAGAGGAACTTGACCTGGAGTATATTGGGAGACAGACTTCACTGAAGTCAAACCAGGAAAATATGGTAATAAATATTTGCTAGTCTTTGTAGATATCTTTTCAGGCTGGACAGAGGCATTCCCGACCAAACACAAGACTGTGTATGTAGTAGCCAAAAATATTCTTGAAGTGATTCTTCTCAGGTTTGGTGTCCCACACATGAATGATTCTTCCTGAATTTGGTGTCCCACACATGATTGGGTCAGATAAAGGACCTGCCTTCATCTCTCAGGTATGTCAGGGAATAGTGGCCACACTGGGAGCCAAATGGAAATTACATTGTGCATACAGATCCCAGAGTTCAGGACAGGTTGAGCTGGTAAATCAGACTGTATAAGAGACCCTCACCAAATTAGCATTGGAGATTGGTGGGGACTGGGTTGCCCTCCTTCTCTGTGCTCTGTTTAGGGCTAGGAATACCCGCTATCAGTTAGGTTTGACCGCCTTTGAGATCATGCATGGGTACCCTTCTCCTCTCATCCCTAGCCTAGTCTGAGCTAATTGCACCAGTCAGGGAAATAGATTTACTCCAAAGTCTAAAAGCACTCTCCCAAGTTAGGGCCGAGATCTGGCCAAGACTAAAAGAGACTTACTCTACTGCTTACCCACCTATAAGCTGCATAGCTTCCAGTTTGGAGATTGGGTCTTGGTTCTGGTGACATCAACACCGCAGCCTCGAGCTGTGCTGAAAGGAACCATACCTGGTGATCCTTAAGACTCCCACCACAATCAAAGTGGATGGAATTGCCCACTGGGTTCACCACACCCACATTCGACTATTCCATTAGTCTTCAGTGGAGGAAAACTGGAAATCACATCTAGATCCCAGCAACCCCCTGCGATTAAAACTTCACTAAAATGGTATCCTTGCTCCTGCTGTTGGCTCTGATTCTGCTCCAGATGTCAGAAGTCGGGACTGCTCACCACCAACCAACCCCCATCAGCCAGTACAGCAGACATGGACTGTATATATTTCCGGGGAAGAAGAGGCTTTGTCGGCTGTTAACACAGCTCCCCTCGGCACCTGGTTCCCTGACCTTACCATTGACTTTCAAACCCTTGCAATGCACGCTGGACTTTTACCCGCTGGACTGCTGGTGGTTCATCCAGGTCAATGGTATCTTTGCCTAGGACACAAAATTTTGGTCAGGATGTTGGGGAAGGGGTGATTTTTATTGTGCAAAATGGGGATGTGAGACCAATGCTAGTCCAGGGTAGGGGGCACAGTGTCAGCAGGACTTAATCCAATCACCTGGAAATATTCCCAGAGTTGTTCTCCTCCAGGTCCTCTAGGGATGATTAAGTTCATCTCCGAAGGTAAAAATGCAGACTGGGTAACACTAAAACACGGGGACTGCAGTTTTATGACCCTACTGGACCAGATTACGGGGTGCTCATCTCTTCAGCACAGTCTTTCCAGCTACCCACGTTTTCTGTAGGCCCAAACATTATTCCGAGCTGCCCCAAGGGTACTCGAGCTCCGGAAACCTTGCTCCCTGAGATATTTACCCAAGCCTGCATTTACATTCCATGACCCTGTACCCTGCACTGGTTTCACCTTCAGCTGACAGACTACTAAAATTATGCGTCTTTTGCATTCTTAAATAATTCATCCCCTAATCTCACCACTGCTTGCTGGCTCTGCCTTTATGCTCAGCTTCCATATTATGAAGGGATTGCCATCATATCTGATATTATCATCACCCAAGAAGCTTCCCATTGCAGATGGCAATCTCAGGTCTCACTCACCCTGCCTGAAATACAAGGTTATGGCACTTGCCTTGGAGAGGTGCCCCCACAATCTAAGACAATATTGTAACAATTCGGTTGCCCTGAGTCAGCAGCAAATGGGGTACATTGTACCCCCCCAAGGTGCCTGGTGGGCCTGTTCTATCAGCCTAACTCCTTGTGTTCATATACATATACTTAGCATCACTTCAAAGTTTTGCATCTTAGTTAGACTCACCCCCGAGGTGGTCTACCATGACGCCGCTTTCCTAGCCCATGGTCAACAGGACAAAGAGAGAGCCCTTTACTACCCTTACCTTGACCATCCTTCTTGGTGCAGGGTTGACAAGATTAGGCATGGGGATCGTGGTCCCGGTCACCCAACAGGCTGGATACCAGCATCTATGTAAATCCATTGATGAAGACATCCAACACCTAGAGTCATCTATGTTGAGCCTGGAGGCCTCCCTAGGCAGCTTAGCTGAGGTAGTCTTACAAAACAGAAGAGGACTAGATCTGTTACTTCTTCAGCAAAAGGGCCAATGCTGGCCCTAGGAGAAGAGTGCTGCTCCTATGCCAATAAGAGAGGGGTAATTAGGCAAACAGTGGCTAAAATACAGGACGGTTTGTTACACAGACAAAAGGAACATAACACTTTCCAAGGATGGTTTGAGTCCTGGTTTTTATCGTCCCCTTGACTAACAACATTGCTAACTTTAAAAATTCTAAAACTTTGCAACATCAAGAGCTAGTTGAAAAACAGGGTATCTAACTAGGACACAGAGTTCAAGCACAAACCACAGAATGTTCCTGGCAGCTGGCCACCTGTCAACACCCAGCTTCGTGGTCTACTAGGGAGTAGTAGAAGCAACAGCTTTGGGGAGGCGGGGCATGCTAGAGATAATTCACACTTGTGGTTATGCAAGACCAGCTCCCTTGACCCTTGTGTTTTCTTTAAAATTTTTGACTGTGAAGGGGTTAAGTACAAAAAAAAAAAAAAACCCATTTAATTACATGGGCTGCTAAACTGAACCTGCATATATGTACTGAAGATATCTTGACTTCAGAATTTGGATCTAAGGATATCATGCTTTGGAAAAGAGTTTCTTCTTTTGTTTTCACAGAGGATGAGACCCTGTGGATTGCTTCTAGCCCAATATGGAAGATAAACCACACCCTCCTTAAAGGTTGCTATGAACACCCTCAAAAAATTACTTTGCTCAACTGCCGACTGAGATGAACCTAGGACACAGGTTATATACCATGAAAGACCCAAATAACAGTGCCCCCATTCAGCACAAAGCAATTTGGAGAGAAATAACTACGTCCATATTCCCAAATATTGTTTATAAATGTTCTTTTACATTTAAAGGGGGATATGATATAGATATGGATAATTCACATTGGTATAAGTTTTGCTTTGTTGATATAAATTTAAGGTGAATCTTGTTATATGTATATGTATTTCTGATCTTGATTAAGGTATTTTATTGTATAGTTCATTTAAAAATGTAATGTATAATTAGGAAATATAGGTTGCTAATGGATAATCACTGATAATAGTAAAGTTTATAGTCATGTTGGTTAGATTTTCTAGATATATAGAGATATATTTCAGTTAAATAGGCATTCTTCATATCTTTCAAAGACTACAGAATATAGCATTTTAAATGTTTTAATATCTTAGGGCTTTTCATGACAATGAGATCTGTCTGCTCCTGACAGCACCAATCTACTTCAAGAGGAAGATGGGCATCAAAGAGGCTCCTTATGGAGCTGGTTCACCATTTGGGCAAGAAACTGCTCTTGGGCTGGAGAGATGGCTTAATGTGGGAGAGTCTTCTGTTTGTGATGATTTCATTCGTTAATAAAGAAACTGCCTGGCTCATTTAATGGGCCAGCCCTTAGGTGGGTGGAGTAGACAGAACAGGAAGAAGGAAGTGAGGTAGATGGCTCAGTCAAATTGCCCCGCCTCTCCTCTCTGGGGCATATGCCATGCCTCTCCTCAGGGAGACAGACGCGATAAAGCTCCGGCCCAAGATGGACGTACGCTAGAATCTTCCCGGTAAGGCACCACTTCGTGGTGCTACACAGATTATTAGATATGGGTTAATCAAGATGTGAGTAAGAGGCTGGAACTAATGGGCCAGGCAGTGTTTAAATGAATATAGTTTGTGTGTTGTTATTTTGGGGCATAAGTTAGCCAGGCGGCCGGGAGCCGGGCGGGACGAAAAGGAGGCCTGCCCGCAGCTCCTCACTACAATGGCTCAGAGGTTAAGAGCACTGGCTGCTCTTCTGAAGGTCCTGAGTTCAATTCCCAGCAACCACATGGTGGCTCACAACCATCTGTAATGAGATCTGGCGCCCTCTTCTGGCGTGCAGGCATACATCGAGGCAGAATGTTGTATACATAATAAATAAATAAATCTAAACAAAAAGAAACTGCTCTTGCCTGGACTGTTGCATAAACTGGACATAGAGAACCCGCAGAGAGAGGACTGCTGAACTTGCCTAAAGGTGAGATGGTCTTTCGGGGTTCCTGATTCATGAAAGAGTCTGTGAGACATTCTGCAGGACACAGCAGATAGTGACTGAACTGCCTTTGAATTTTCTTGCTTCATGGAAATGTCTGCTGGATACTATGGGCCTGTAGGTCGAAGATGGATGCCCCAATGGTACAGGGGAACTTTGGGTGACTGTCCAGGCAGTGAGATGTCTCTGTGATTTCTAGAGTTTTGGAAGTTGCTTACTTCTTGTTTACTTAGGTAATATTATATCCTTCTGGAGTCTTTGATGGAGTTGAAGAATGGTTAGTTATAGTTTTCCTTTGTTATGGTAAAAGTTAAAATAGATATAAATATTGTAACTGTAATTCTTGCTTGATAACTGTTTTGTTATATGTAATTTTGCTATGTTAAAGTTAAAGCCTTCCTTTTTGTTTAAACAGAAAAAGGGGAAATGATGGAGGAGGGTCATCTGTCTATGTGTTACTTTCATTGGTTAATAAAGAAACTGCCTTGGCCCTTTAATAGGACAGAAAATTAGGTAGGTGGAGTAAACAGAACAGTATGCTGGGAGTAAGGCCAATGAGGCAGACGCCATAGCTCTCCTCTCTGAGATGGACGCAGGTTAAAATCTTCCCAGTAAGCCACCACCTCGTGGTGCTACACATATTACTAAATATGGGTTAAAGCAAGATGTGAGAATTAGCCAATAAGAGGCTGAAACTAATGGGCCAGGCAGTGTTTAAATGAATACAGTTTCCGTGTAATTATTTTGGGTAAAACTAGCCGTGCAGGAGCTGGGCAGTGGGAAGCAGCCCGCAGCTCCTTCTACACTGACTTGTGTTTTTTGCCTATATATGTCAGCCCCAATTGAGAATGGGTGCTTCACCCTACTGTGCTATGCTGTGCAGCTGTGAGTAGTGGTTGAGCTCCCAGCCTGGCGTGAACTTTGCATGCTGAATAAACATTGTTTTTGCATTCTGGACTTGACTGGATTCTGGCAGTCTCTCTGGGTGTCGAGACTTGGACACAACAAGTGTGACTTATTTTGTTCTAGCAACAGAGTGTTTAACTATGAATGTAGCCCGTGACCTTCAGTTGGTATGTTCATTTCCTAGTATCATGTTTGTAGCCTTTTGACTTACTCCCACCTTTTGGGGTCAGGGTATTTTGACCAATTGGAAATTAAACACGGGCGAATTTTCAGTACTCACTGGAATTCCCTCCTGATACTATTCTATGTTTCTCCATTTTATTATTTTCATTCACGGCTTCATATTCTTTATTGTAATTCTAAATCCCCATGCCTCTACCCTGGAGAAAGGTATTTTACAATGTCCAGGTTGGTCCCTGACAAGAAATTTTTGCTTCTGAAATTCTTTTTTCCAAATTCAGGCTCTGGGCAACTGTTGACTGCCAAATCATCTTCATTATTTGTTATAGCACTGAACCCCAGGGACACCAGCCTCCTGGGATTTTTATATTTGCTATTTCAAAAATAGCCATAAAACTGGTAATGAGATATGAAAATTAATAACATTCATCTTCCTGTCTTTGAAAGTAATTACATAGTCACTGCACAAAGTTGAGAAAACAGAGATTAAACAAAATAGAGAAAATAAAATCAGTTCTATTGTGTTTCCAGAGCTCCGAGAATCTCAATAATTTCTCTTTCTCTCTCTCTTTTCTTCGTGTGTGTGTGTGTGCACATCTGTGTGCATAAACGTGTGTGCACGCATGAGGTTCATGTGTGGAGGTCAGAGAACAACCCTTGGGAGTTTATTTTGTACTTTTACAATGTGGATACCAGAGGTGGAACAGAGATCATTAGGTCTGGAAACTAGTGCCTTTACCATCTCCCAGCCCTTGATAATTTCTCTTTTTTTTTTCTTTCTTTCTTTTTCTTATTTTTTGAGGCAGGGTTTCTCTGTATATGTGTGTTGTGTACCACAAGTGTCTCAACATTTTTCAGTCCACATCTAACCCTAATTTTTATTTTATTTTGGAAAAGGGTTTCATGTATCTCAAGCAGGTAGCTGAGGATAACCTTGAAGCAATCTTCCTGTCTCCGCTTCCTGAGTGCTGATACTAGAAGACTCACTACTATACCAAACTTTTTCTGCTTTGAATTACTCAGAAAATACCACCAAAGGGAGGTCATGAAAACTGAAAGTGCTAGTCTCAGCGAAGGCAGGCTAAATTGTTTCTAAGCAGATGGCTGTACACTGCATGAGTTTTTCTGAGGTGATATGAACACATATCTATTTACCTCAAATAGGCCACTAGTGGCAGAGCAAATAGACAATTCCTCCCACGTCCTTCTTAGTGAATTGGTGGGTTTTATGAGGTTATTTATTGTAATAGGTGAGCGGTTACCCACAGGGGCATGGGTGGCTAAAAAGCAACTACAGACCAAAGAAAATCTCACTCCAGCAAGAGGACAACTCCTGAAGACTGTGTCCTGGGACTCTCTGGATAATTAGCAGGCAGCTCAGTCAACTAGTCTCCTCAGCAATTGCTCACTGCTTGTTCAAGGGAGGAGCCCTGTGAATCTTGCAAATATCAGGAACTTCCTGAGTACTGTAAGATTTATTCACTTCCTGAGTCTATGTACTTCCTTCTTCTTTCAAAGAAAACAGCCACACAAATATTCTACCCCTTCCTCCAATTTTTTTTTAATTTTTTAAAGGCAGGATCTCAGTCTTGACATGACTATACTCACACAGGGTAGCCTGAAACCCAGGAGATTAGCTTGGAACTCACAAGCACCAGTCTAGCCCCAGCCTCCCAAGTTGCTAAGATTACAGGTCTGAGCCACCAGGCTTGGCTTAATGTTTATATATAATTTTTCTTGTTTGTTTGTTTTTGAGACAGGGTTTCTCTGTGCAGCCCTGGCTGTCCTGAAACACTCTCTGTAGACCAGGCTGGCCTTAAAACGTAGAGATTCACCTGCCTCTGTCTCCCAAGTGCTAGGATTAAAGGCGTGCACCACTTCTGCCTGGTATATTTGCATTGTTTTAGCTCCTCTTCCACTGTATTCTCTGGGCTTTGGAGGTGGTGATTATATATATACCTGCTTATTTTCTCCATTTATCGTTGAGTATCACAGCAATAGCTACTTATAAGACTGCTTATAAGTCTCTGTATTAACTACTACCCACTGCGGAAAAAAAAAACCCAAAAAACAAAAAACAGTTTCCTTCTACACCTGTGGTGGATGAGTGAGCTGGGGGTGGGAGCGGGGTAGACCAGGCTCTCCTAGTAACCTGACAGAAATCTAAGCCTTAGTTTTAGTTCATGTAAAAGGAACAGAGCTAAACAGACAGACCTCAGAAAAACCACAGCCTTCTGTTGGCTCAGCAGGCACCCCAAGGCCCCTTCTGCTGGCTCAGCAGGCTCCCAAAGCCCTTTTGTTGGCTCAGCAAGTGCCCCCCAGTCTCCTGATAACTAAAGATAGCTTTCCCTGTCCTGCTGCTAGAAGGTTCCTAACCACTAGGACCTTCGACCAATCAGCTCCCATACTAATCTTTCTTCCATCAATCAGCCCCAGATGAATCCTTTCTCTCTGGATTTCCCCTATTTCTGTTTAAAAGGAGCTTGTGAAATTCTTTGGGGGTCACCAAGTGCCACCCCAACATTGGAATTAATAAAGGACTTTTGTTATTGCATATGTGGGCAGTTGGTTTTCTTTGGGGGCTTCTCTTGGACTCTAACAGTGGATAGCACCAATATTCAACAGATGGAAACTCAAAACCAGGTGGTGGTGGTGCATACCTTTAATACCAGCACTTGGGAGGCAGAGGCAGGTGGATCTCTGTGAGTTTGAGGCCAGCCTGGTCTACAAAGTGAGTTCCAGAACTGGTACATAGAGAAATCCTGTCTCAAACAAACAAACAAACAACCCCCCAAAACAGATATAAACTCAAATGCTTAAAATGTGTCTTGGGATTGGGGATATAGTTTACTTTGTAAAACTCTTTTGAAAGACCTGGATAAATCCAGATCCCCCTAGCAGGAAAAAAATAGAGCAAAAAATCTAAGCAGGGAGAGAAGAATCAGAAATCAAGGATTATCTGGTTCAGTGATTGTTTCAGGAACTAGCTGAAGATAAAGTTAGATTGTAATCTTGAGAGTAATCTTGATAAACAGGGAGTTTCCCCCTTGTGATTATTATTGGTATTTTTGGAATACTCTGTTTCAGGAACTAGCTGATTATAATCTTGAGAATAATCTTGAGAAACAGGGAGTTGCCCTTTGTGATCATTACTGGTATTTTTGGAATTTCTGTGACACCCTCCCTACTCCCTTTGGATCACTGGGCTGTGGTGTCTTCCCTTAAAAACCCCTTCTCCCAGTGACTCAGGGTCGAACTCCTACCCTGCGTGGGTTATGAGTCTTGACCCCAGTGCACTGGTTCCTGTTTTGTCGATTAAACCTCGTGTGATTGCAGCAAGGATGGTTTCTCATGAATTACTTGGGGGGAGGTCGTGTTATCCTGAGACTTGAGTGAGAGTCTCCCCATACCAGGGGTCTTTCACTTTCCTAGTATAAAAACCCCTGGGTTTGATCCCTGGCATTGCACAAAATTGAAGGTGGTATTTTTCCGTACTCTCAGTAGTAGGGAGGTAGAGACAGGAGCATCAGGAATTCAAAGTCATTTAGCTACACAGTGATTTTAAGGCCAGCCAGCCTGGGCTATGTAAGACCCTTTCTAAAAATTAAAAAAAGAAACAAGGAACACATCTAAGGAACACATATGTTGTGTGGACAGTACATTTCCTGGGGAAATACAACACACCTACTCACCCCAGATAAGAAGCCCACAACATACCAAAGTATAACTGAAAGACTTTGGGGCACCTTAGCATTACTGCACCCCCCCTTCCTGGGAACCAGGACCATGGTAACCAACCACATATGCACTGGAGCTTTGAGTCCTTTCCATCCCCATTGTAGTCTTTCTTCAATAGACTTGGACCCTGGAACTGGGGTGAGACGACCCGCAGGTGTTCCTTCTTGTAATCTCCATAACATTGATTAAGTAGAGTTAGCTGACCGTTGAATGAACTAGTCAAAATAGTTGACAAGTGATTTTTGGACTTTCCCTTTGATTCTGTGCTACCCCCTCCCTGATTTTGTGGTTTTTCCTTTAAAAGGGCTTGTAATAGACAAAGCAGGGGTCCTTCTCCTCTCGAGGCTGAGGGACCTCTGCCATGGCAGAATAAAAATTCCTCTTGCTATTGCATCAACCGTGCTGAGAGTGTCTCTTGGGGCAACCTCCTCCTTGGTGGGGCTTTAGGGCCCAACATAACTTAGTCAACCAATCATTTTTATTAGACTTTTTTTTTTTGTAGGAATATGGTGAAGGGCTACTTACAGGAGCAAAAATGACTCAAAGACAGCAGCATCATCAAAGCCTACTCTGTTGTCGGGGGATACACCAGAGAAGACGGTTTGGACAAGGGTTTAAGCCAGTAGAAAGACTTTACTAGCTGGCTATCAACTACAAAGGGTGACTATATTGTGGAGCCCAGTGCAACATCCAGCCTTTCTCAGTGGGAGCTTTTAAGCACAACAGTCATACCTAGGGTTGACACAATTCAGTTAGAAAGAATAGTTAGCCAGAAGCAGAACCACAGAAAGCAAGGTATTTCTTTCTCTCTCTTTTTTTTTTTTTAACCAAGACATGGTTTCTCTGTACAGCTTTAAAACCTGTTCTAGAACTCACTCTGTAGACCAGGCTGGCCTTGAACTCACAGAGATCTGCCTGTAGGAGCAGTCTTTTTACAAGGTCAAAATAAATTTAAGTTTCTATTTACTCCAAAACTCAAGTTGACCTAACCTATCCCTGGAATTTGACAGGTTCCACATCCTAGGGAATTTGATTGTACCCTGAACTCTGCCCTGATAAGATAAATTATTCGGCCAAGGCATCTTGAGACGTCCTGCCAAAATGTGGTATCAAATAATCTTACCTGTTGTCTGCTTCCATCATTTGCTTGTCAAGTTCTTATGGTACCAAATTCCTCTGGAAATCTCCAGTCCCTACCTTTTTCTCCTATAAAAGGAGGCTTGAAATCTTCACCCACACAATTCTCTCAAACCCTGCTTTAGAGAGATAGTTCTGTGCTCAGTAAAATAAAGCTTGATTATCTGTCAGGGTTTCTCTGTGTAATACTTGCTGTCTTGGAACTCACTATACAGACCAGGCAGGCCTTGAACTCACAGAGATCTACCTACCTCTGCCTCTCAAGTGTTGGATTAAAGGTATGCACCACCACCACCTGGCTTTGATTAACTGGCTTTAATTTGGGTAATGGTCTTTACTCTAGCACAGTGGAATTAACTGTTAGTATATTTAGAGACTTTCCCAGAACTGTGGACTTTGATGGAATACGCCTTTGTTTTTGTTTTGGTACTGTTATGGCCTGAATGATTCTTCTATCATGGGGTCAGTTGTGCTAAGGCTCGGGGCCTACTAAGGTCTGAAGTCCTGTTACATGCTCCAGCATGGCTCACAAAAGCTAGGAACCTGGAGCATACTGCAGAACCTACAGGCATCCCAACAGGCCAGAGAGTGTCCCTTCCAGATGGTTTAGTTGATCTGAGCCTCTCTCATGTAGCTTGTCTAGTTTCTGCTTCTTTCAGGCTGCCTGGCTAAAGTCTGCTTCTTCCAGGAGGCTGGCCTTGCCTGAGTGTCAGGGACAATTGTCCTAAGGATGTTTGCAGAGAACCCACCTCACATTCCAACTCTCTTGAGAACTATTTGTTTACGGAACCCGCCCCATATTCCAACTATCTTGAAAAACGTTTGTTAATGGAATCACATGTTTCGGCTAACACCAGGGGTGCTGACTGGTGACCTTTTATACCCCAGCAAGTTTCCTTCCTACCCCTACCCCCACCCTAAGCCAAGTTCCTCATTCAAGGGCTATATAAGCCGCAACCATTACCTTAATAAAGAAAGACCTTGACAATAGAATCTTGCTTGGTCTCCTTTCTCTCTCCCGCCCATGATTTCTTGCAGGTAGCACCTCTTCAGACCCTGGATAGCTGACCCGCTGGCGGGTTACACCTGAGAATCATTTGCCACTTGACTTGTCTGAAAGTGACTCTCAACAGTCTTTGCTGTTCACTCTTAGAAGGGAGGGAGGGAGGCCTAGTGAATCTGATCAGTTTCAGGGAATTCCTGAAGCTATTTTGAGGTCTACTTTCCTGCCTTTCAGAATCTTTCCTGGGAGCTGGAACTTTTCAGTCTCTAGGAAACTGCTATATAATATCATATCTGATTAACAAAACAATAACCATGGTGGTTTTCCCACTGGGGCCTATGATCTTTAAGTCACAGTTTTGGGCTTGTTTTGTTTTGTTTTTAAACATTTTCACTTGGTAACCTTGGCTGGTCTGCAACTTGATTTATAGACCAGGCTGGCCTCCAGTTTACAGAGATCCACACGCCTCTGCCTCCTCCCAGGTGCTAGAATTAAAGGTGTGTACCATGCCATGCCCTTGTTTTATAGTACCAATACCCAGTCCCTTTCAGTAGAAACAGGCTTAAACCCATGGTAAAGTAGCTTGTTGTAGCTATAACAATTATACCAGTATTGCACCAGGGGCACTTACCTAGCCTGGTATGTTGGTCCTGTAGTATGTAGTCCCAGGAGGACTGCTGGTGACAATTAACCCCTAGCATCCTGCATAACACTTTCAGGTACTGTGAAAACCAGGTATCAAATCCTATGGTGACTCTAGCAATAGAGACTTACCAACTAGTTCTGGCAAAACCATGCAGTGACAACAGCTTCATGGTTTGTGGAGGCTCCAGGCCTGCCCTGCCAGAAACTTGTAAGGAGGTAGTTTACCGCTGATACTGGAAGTCACACCCTTCCCACCATCCCCAAATTTTATTGCTCGTGAGAGTGGTCTTTCCTACTTATACAAGTGCCTTAATTTAAACCCCTTAGCTGCTGACTTTATAGCTCTTTCAGATACTTTTTCCAATTTGTAAGATACTCAAGAGTTACGATTATGTGATCAAACCTTTGTACAGAAGATAGGTCATTGTCTTCTATCCAAGTGTCAGTTCATCTTGGATGGCTAAGCCAATGGATGGAGGCATTATCTTCATCTAGGGTCCCTCTTCCCAGATGCCACTAGCTTGTGTGGAGGTGACAGGAAAGCTAAGCTGCACAGTGGTTGAGGGGTTGCTCACAGAAATAACCATGAGTGTCACAAAAACAACTGGAACATCAAAAGTCATACCCTAACTTGGGTAACAACTCATGAAAATTGCATTCCCAGGGCTTCCTGCAGTCAGTGCAGCCAGCCAGGGTCTCCTCTTCCAAGCAATTGTCCATTGATCTTATAAGCTTGGGGAAGGGCCTTGTGTGTCTTATAACTTACAGGAGTTTCCTGAGTCTTGTAAGTTTCCCTGGGCTTCCCTCCTCCCTCTAAAAGAGAAAGCTTCCATTAGTAAATAGCCACAGGGCAGTGTAGCTGGTAGGGCAGCCCTCATGGGACCAGGAGGAGAAGGCTGTGAAGCAGATCCAGTTTTTGAGGATCAGGATGTCAGGATGGCTGAGGATTTTTAACACCATCTCCTTTTATGGATGTGCGGGTTTTTTTTTTTTTTATGATTGAGGGACAGAAGCTCAGGCTATCTGTTGCAGTCTCTTGAGGCTCCCATAGCTGGATAATCTGTCTTTCTTTATGTCCAGACATCTGTGTCACACCCTGAGCAGAGAGGGGATGCTTGACAATGTTTCCATTTTTTCTCTTGGCATTTTTTCAACTCTAGAGTCAGACTTCCATTTTTTTGGCAAGTGTTTATTCTTCCAATTATTTTAGAATAATCAGAATTCAGCCTGTTACAGAGCTGAATTTGTACTGTGTACGTTCTTTCTATTTTGACTGACACCATTTTCTGTTCTAATCTTTGCATTTAACAATCCATTCATATAAATAGTCTAGTCCCTGTACAGTATTTCTCGTCCATAGGCACAGTAGCTATTGAATACTGAAGGTATAAACTTTAAGATCTTTAGAAAATGAAGTACGCTTCCCAGATAATTCTTTCCTGGAGAACTTATAGCAACATTTGAAAATAGAAGCATTGCTAGCTTAAGAAAACCATTATTTTATCTGTGTGAGGGTAGAAGACTATGCACATGCCATTGTCCATGAGTGGAGGTCAAAAGAGGGAAATGGGTCTCTCTTTCTGCCTGGTGGGTCCTTAGTATCGAACTCAGATCAGCAGGCCTGGTGTCAGCTAAGCCCCTCACTGGCTCATTTGTTAACTTCGGCTATGTATTTTTTTCTAGTCAATTATTTCTCTGAAAATGTAAACAATTTTATTCTTATATAATTGAGATTATTTTGGGTGTACTACTTTGCAACCTCCCCTTCCCATAGGATATATAGACATCCATAATAATTTTCAATGGGGAGGGTAGAGGCTCAACAGTTAAGAACACTGATTTTTCTTTTATGAGACCTGGGTTTGATTCCCAGCACCCACATGGCAGCTCACAATTATCTGTAACTCTAGTTCCAGGGGCTCTGATGTCCTCTTCTGAGCTCTGCTGGTACCAGGCACATACATGGGACACAAATGTACATTCAGGCAAAACACTCAGACACATAAAAAAATCCTAAACAGAAATAATTTTTAATGGATCAATGGTAATCTGTTAATTAATTATTTCATTAATTAACTACCTTTTGATGTTTTGGTTTCCTCTAATTATTTTTTATCAAGGATAGTGAAAGAAGAATTTTTTTGTTGTTTTGTTTTGTTTGTTTTTGTTTTTTGTATTGTTTTTTTGTATTTTCAAGAGAGGGTTTCTCTGTAGCCTTGGAGCCTGTCCTGGAACTAACTCTTGTAGACTAGGCTGGTCTCGAACTCACAGAGATCCGCCTGCCTCTGCCTCCCGAGTGCTGGGATTAAAGGCATTGGCCATCACTGCCTGGCTGAAAAAAAAAATCTTTAAATGGAATTTTTGTGTACAGTTGTGGGGATTTCCTAGAAACAAATGGAATGTCTGGGTTAAAGAGCATACAAATATTTTATCCTTTGATTTTTCATAGTCAAACAGCCCTCTAGGAAGGTAACATTTGGATTCCCCCATTGATTCCTTCATGTGTCAACAATGTTGGCTATTAAAAAAAAAATCTTTAGAGTTTGATTTTAAAAAAACACAATTAAGTCATTCAAACAAATCGAGTTTTTTTTTTTGTTTTTTTTTTTTTTTTTTTTTTACATTTAGGAGGTCTTGCACATTCTGCACCCGTCCTGTCTTCTTCCCTGCCCCTGGGCTATTCTCCACATGTCCCTCCTTCTCTCAGGCTCTGAGCCTCTTCTTTTCCCTCTACTTTCCACACCTACTTCCTTGCTGGTTCAGTGTGACACCTTCCCATCTTGAAAGTCCCAACTTGTCATTCCATGGGATCTGTGTAATGAGGAGGACAGTTTATGCTGCAAGAGACAGTGGACCTGAATTCAGTTTTAGCATCCCTTCTGGATGGCTCAAAACTTCTTTAACTCCAGTCTTCGCACCCCTTCCCCTCCATCTTTTGGCCTCTGCAGGCACCTGCACTCGAGTACGTATACCTTTTCATAAACACACCAACACATAATTTAAAAACTGAAATAACTCACCGGGCAGTGGTGGTGCATGCCTTTAATCCCAGAACTCAGGAGGAGAGGCAGGTGGATCTCTATGAGTTCAAGGCCCGAGGAGAGGCAGGTGGATCTCTGTGAGTTCAAGGCCCGGTCTATAGAGTGAGTTCTAGGATAGCCAGAATTTATGCTACAATTTATTATTTACTTATTTTGGTCTTTTGAGACAGTCTCATTCCGGAGCTCAGTCTGTCCTTGAATTTGCAGTGATTCTCCTCCTCAACCTCCCCAGGGGTACAGGATCTAGGTTTGTTTATCTGTTTATCATCCCTTTTCTCTTTCTTTCTTTCTTTCTTTCTTTCTTTCTTTCTTTCTTTCTTTCTTTCTTTCTTTCTTTCTTTCTTTCTTTCTTCAAGATAGGGTTTCTATGTAGCTTTGGAACCTGTTCTGAAACTGGCTCTATAGACCAGGCTGGCCTCAAACTCACAGAGATCCACCTGCCTCATTCCCAAGTGCTGGGATGAAAGGTGTGTGCCACCGCTGCCTGGCTTGTTTATTACTTTTAACCCAAGGTCAAATGCATTCCACACGACAGATGTTAAACTGAGTTTTTATAGTTCTATTCCCAAAACTCTACCCTAGCTGTAAAGCCTGGAGTTGTAGCCCTGTAACCCCAGTTTGAGGCAGAAGGATTTCAATTTTTTTTTCTTTAATATACAGGGTTTCTCTGAATAACAGTCCTGACTGTCCTGGAATTCACTTTATAAATCAGGCTGGCTTCAACTCAGCTGGCTTCAAACTCGTGGAGATCCACCTGCCTCCACCTCCCAGTGCTGGGATGAAAGGTGTGTACCGCCACCACCACCTGGTGAGGATTCCAATTTTAAGGATTGCCTGGGCTACAAATTGAGTCTATGGCCAGACTGGATGATTTACTGAGAGTCTGTTTCACATTAAAAAATGTTGAAAGAGATGGAGCAACACAGGGTGATAGGGCATTTGCCTAGGAGGCAGGAGGTCCTGGCTTCAGTCCCTGGTGTGATGGGGGTGTGGGGGAATCTAAATTCTTACCTAAACTAAGAGGAAAATTACATAATATTTAGAGACTGGAAAAGCGAATTTATTTACAGATCTGGCCAAGCCGGGGTTGTGGGGGAGGGAAGAGACAAGCGGATCTCTGTGAGTTCGAGGCCAGCCTGGTCTACAGAACTAGTTCCAGGACAGGCTCCAAAGCTGCAGAGAAACCCTGTCTTGAAAAATCAAACAAATGAAAGAAAAGAAGGAAGGAAAGAAGGAAGAAGATCCAGGAAATGTGCTGAGCAGGTGTTCTTCTGGGGGATGACATATGCAGGAAGTTTTCTCTGGGAATGAGTCTTAGGACATTAGGGCTTCTGTGGAATTTCCTGGAGGAACCTAACTGCAGAAGATGAATGATTGCTGTTCTTTCCTATAAATAGCAGTATAAATAGCAGCTATACTAAGGGTCAGTTTAATCAGTTGTGTCTCTAGCTTACTGCCTATATAAAAACTTTAAACAAACAAGTGCATTGTTGACTTGCTCTCTCTATTTCTGATTTGACACGCTGTTTTCGTAACCATTTTAGATTTTTGTATCCATAGGCTTTTGGTGTCTAAACTCCTAAATTACTTCATTTCCTTGCAAGGCTGCAGGGAAAACCCAGTTCTCAGTCAGTGTCTCCCATCTGCTGTCACCTTGGGTTCTGCAAGGTTGGAGAGTACAGCGTAGACCCTGCCTCCCTGCAGCAAAAGTGATGGTTTTGTGGGAGACAGATGGACACCCTCAAGTGATGACAGTGATGACAGCTTCTTTGAACCCTGCAGAACCAGAACTAAGGCTGGGATCAGCCCACACAGACTTCCTCCCACTCATCTTCGTTCTTTCTTTATTGTAGCCCATCTCTGTCCCCCAAAGACAGACTTGGTGTCACCGACTCCTTCATGTGTCTTTCTCAATGTGGGCAGGTGGACTAAGTTTCCTTTCTCTATTTTCCATGTTACCTCATTAGCTTATAGGGGCAAGTGGTCAAGCCCAGCATTTGGGGGCACTGCCAGAGCTGGGGGTTTGCACTAAGACTCTGGATACGGTATTCACATAGGACTGTTACCACGGTGATGACCAATGCCTGCAGTCAAAGTATTTCAACTTACTCCTTTCCCATTTGTAAACATTTAATCTTCTACTCTCGTAAATAACATCCCTTAAAAATACTACCAGTTATTGGAGCTGGAGAGGTGACTCAGTGGTTAAGAACATATACTGCTCTTGTAGCTGGTGCGGGCTGGGTTCCCAGCACCCATGTGGCAGCTCACAATGGTCAGTACCTGTACCTGCAACTCCAGATGATCTGATGCCCGCCTTTGGTCTCCTCGGGCACTGCCCAAGTGTGGTGCACATACACACAGGCAAAACGCTCATACAGGTAAAATAAAAGGAAATTGAAAAATAATTTGTGTGTGTGTATGGGGGGGGGGGGCTCACGTGCCATAGTGTGAGTGTGGACGTCAGAGGACAGCTCTGTGGAGTTGGATTTTAATTTCCACCTTTTTGTGGGTTCTGGGGATTGAACTTTTTACCCATTGATTCACCTTGTTGGCATGACAGATAAATCTTGAGTGTTGTTTGCTGTCAAAACATTAATATTGACTTCCTTTTGACCTAGTATAGAAAGGATTTCATTCTCTCTCTCTCTCTCTCTCTCTCTCTCTCTCTCTCTCTCTCTCTCTCTCTCTCTCTCTTTCTCTCTCTCTCTCTCTCTCATCTGTCTCTCTCTCCTTTCTCTCTCTCTCTCGCATCTGTCTCTCTCTCCTTTCTCTCTCTCTCTCTCTCGCATCTGTCTCTCTCTCCTTTCTCTCTCTCTCTCTCTCTCTCTCACACACACACACACACACACATCTGTCTCTTTCCTTTCTCTCTGCTTTCTCTCTGTGCCCACACAGCTGCACATATGGAAGCCAGATGTTGCTGTCACCCACCACTGCTTATTGTTTTAAGACAGGGTCTCTTCCTGAACCTGGAGCCCATTGATTTGGTTATACTGTCAGGCTAACAAGCTCCATGGATCCTGCGTCCACTTTCTTAGCACTGGAATGACAGGTATGTGCCACCATGTCTGTTCCCTTCCCAGGGGTGCTTGGGATTTGGCTCACACTTCACTGACCAACCCACTTTCCCAGCCCAGCCAGATCCTGGGCTTTCTAAGTTACTGTGTTTACAGAGCGCAATTCACCTCAAGGTTAAAGGTTAAAGAATTTTCTCTGTAAGCAGAGTTGTAAGGTGGATTTATGAGGGGTATTGTTTAGATCTAGGAATAAGGAGGCAGTGTTAAAAAGTCAAGGTTGTAGATAATTTTGGCCCTTAGTAAGCAGTTTTTATTGTCCTTATTGTCTTAGACCTCTGTCTGAGATATCTTTTGCAAAATACACACTGACTGTCTAGGCAATTTTGGTTCATCAGTGGTGTCTGATGTTTCCTGAGTCTGTCAGCAGAAAAGGCAACCAGTGTTCCGGAATGAAGAACGGCTTTTCTTTCCTATGCTTCCTTCCCATGTCATCATGACTTTCCCTGTACATTTAGCCTGCTGCAGTTGGTTTAAAAGACTCAGCACACACTGGCTTCTCTCCTTTCCATACCGATTCCCAAGGGGTCGCCTTGCCTGGGTTTCTCCACAAAGTGGAATCAGAATCAGAAGAAAATCACAGGAGCCAGTGAACCCTGACACAGCAACACTTGTGAAGTCTTGTTGCTTTGCCTTTGTAGTGACCTGACCAACACAACTGTTGTGACCAAACTTAAATATAAACAGGGAGAGTTAGAACCAAGGTCTTGATGGAAGGTGCATCAAGGTTATGCTGCAGTGGGAGCAGGGACTGAAGGGCTTCCTGTGCAAATTATGTTGCAAACATTCTGTTTGCCATTAATCTGTTTTCCTTTTTTTCCTGCCCCCAGCTCTTCTTTCCCTCTCTTGCTTTATTCTTCCTCTCTCAACATCTTTCCTGATTTGCTCTGAGGGCCATTTCTCACTACAATCAGAGCCCCAGGGCTGTAGAAATGGTTCAGCACCTACAAGCACTGGCTGCTCCTCTAGAGGACTAGGTTTGATTCTCAGCACCCACATGGCAGTTCACAACCATCCATAACTCCACCCCTAGGGGGTCTAATGTCCTCTTCTGGCCTCAGTGGGTGCTGCATGTGTGTGGTGCACAGACACACATGTAGGCAAAACACCCATATACACAAAATAAAAACAAATGTTAATTTTTAAAAATTACAGCAATAAGGTAGGTTTTATATTTGCCCCAAAGTGAAGCAGTTAGGAATGGCTTGTGAATATGTTGTAAAAGGATGTAAGGAATAACTTTTGGTAAGAGTTTGTGAAGACTAAGTTAATAACCATATATGCTAATTAGGTATATATTAAATATACATAAATATCTAATTACAAATAATTATATTTATAAATTTATTTATAAAGATCAAGAGTGCATCTTCCATGTAGGTAGCTAAAATCAAAGTAAGATCAAGGCGAAATCCAAGGTTTCAGCTACTCATTTAACTGTAAAATGAAGGAAAGAGTAGCAGTTGGTTAATTCACCTACTGCTCTCTAGTTATTAAACTGAACACTTCCCGAAGTCCACTTGCAGCATTGGTGGTTATGTGTGTGGATGCATTTGTGAAGGATCTTTTCATTGTGCTTGTTTCAGCTTTCTGCTTCTCTTCTCATTCTCTTGGAGAGGAGAAGATTGCTCAAGCATGGAGAACTTAATTTGTTCAAGGTGGTTTTCTCTGAGGGAGGTAAGAAGAGGCCAGGCCTCACAGGATAGAGTACTGAAAAAAAATATTAATTTCAAAAGCTGGATGTGGTGGTGCCTATCTATAATCCAGTGGTTTGGAGGTTGAGGCAGAAGGATTCTGAGTTAGAACACTGCCTCAATAAACAAACAAACAAAAATATCATGATCACCAATAACAGAAAACCAGGAAAAATCAATTTTCTATTCTATTAAAAAGATAATAAGATATTTGAAGATTTATTTATTTTCTTATAAAGGTGGTAGTGAGTTATTATTATTATTTAAAGACAGGATCTTGCTACGTAGCCCTGGTTGGCCTGGAACTCACAGAGATCCTCTTGTCTCTGCTTATCTAGTGCTGGTATTAAAAGTGTGAGCCACTATACCTGGCATTTCTTGTTGACCTTTTATATGTTGCAAGGAACCACTTGTTCATCCTGGCCTCCCAGAAATGAAATAATCACACAGAAACTGTATTAATTAAATAACTGCTTGGCCCATTAGCTCTAGCTTCTTATTGGCTAACTCTTACATCTTAAGTTAACCAATTTATATTAATCTGTATATCACCATGAGGTCGTGGCCTACCAGCGAAGTTTCAGCATGTCTATCTCAGGTATCTCAGGTGGCAGATCCATGGCGTCCCTCTGACTCTGCCTTCTTCCCAGAATCCAGTTCTGTCTTCCCCACCTACCTAAGTTCTGCCCTATCAACAGGCCAAGGCAGCATCATTTTTCATTAACCAAAAAAAGCAACTCACAGACAGAAGGACCTCCCACACCATTTCCCCTTTTCTGTTTAAAAAAAAAGGAAGGCTTTAACTTTAACATAGTAAAATTACATATAACAAAACAGGTATCAAACAAGAATTATAATTATAGTATTTATATCTACTTTTTCTTTTATCATAACTAAGGAAAACTATAACTATCTATCTATTCTTCAACTCCATCAATGATGCCAGAAGGATATAATATTATCTAAGTAAGCAGGAAGTACATTGTAAGCAACTTCCAAAACTCTAGAATTGACAGAGACATCTCGCTGCTTGGACAGTCATCCATAGTTTCTCTGTACCATTGGGGCATCCATCTTCAGCCTACAGGCGCATAGTGTCCAGCAGACTCTTCCATGAAGCAGGACATGTCAAAGACAGTTCTGCCTATATTGACAGTTTGTCAGTCATTTTCTTCTGTAACCTGCAGAGTGTCTGGCAGATTCTTTTATAAGGCAGGAATCCTGAAGGATTATCTCACCATTAGGCAAGTTCAGAAGTCATTTTTCTGTGGGTCTGGCATGTCCAGTGAAGCAGTCTAGACAAGAGTCTTGCCCAGCTGGGCGGTGGTGGCGCACGCCTTTAATCCCAGCACTTGGGAGGCAGAGGCAGGCGGATCCCTGAGTTCGAGGCCAGCCTGGTCTACAAGAGCTAGTTCCAGGACAGGCTTTAGAAACTACAGGGAAACCCTGTCTCGAAAAAACAAAAAAAAAAGAATCTTGCCCAAATGACTAACCAACTCCATAAGGAGCCTTGTCAATGCCCATCATCCTTTTGAAGTAGCTTGGTGCTACCAGGAGCAGATATATCTCATTGTCATGAAAAGTACTAAGTTCTTAAAACACTTTAATTAACAAAGCTCAGTCAACTGAGGTAGTTTTAGGAATGGGACAGATTGGTACCTAGCTTCTTGAAAAAGAGGTCAGAAATCTGAAGGAGGATACAAACGATTTAACTAACAAAACTCAGCCAACTGAGGTACTTCTAGAAATGGTACAGATTGGTACCTAGCTTCTCAAAAAAGAGGTTGGAATTCTGAAGGAGGATATGAACAATTTTACTAACAAAACTTGGTCAACTGAGGTACTTTTGGAAATGGTACAGACTGATAGTAATTTATTTAAAGGAAGATTCAGCACTCTGGAGAAGGATACAGCTGATTTGGCACATAAAACCCAATCAATGATAGTGGGTGCTAAAACATTATTTGAGAAAATTCCACTGTTGGATGTATTAATCAAACTCTGTCAAGGGGGTATGACAGATTGACTGATAGAATGTCTCTCCAGGAAGGTAATATGCATGCTATAAAGATTTGTCCAAGGATGAGACATTATCTCTACTGTACAGACTTTATACCTTGGAATCCTCAATGAGGGCATTAGAGCAGAACACTGGACAGGAGATCCAGATATTACAAAAGGCAGTGGTAAAGTTTTGAAAAGATTGATGAAATTATCAAATTTGATGAACAGGAACAAAAGGTAAAAAGGCAAAATTTAATCTTGTTGGTACATAAAAATCTCTGGGATAGCTTCCCCAGAGTTCTGCTTGCCTTTCCAGTAATAACATCAGAAAAAGTATCTGGCCCTAAGTACCCTAAGGTTATCAAAGTATATTAATGGGAGCCCATACATATGACTGATCTAAAGGAAATGTAGCTTACAGACTACATTTGTCCTTTGTTAGGGAAATGGTCAAACTGTGGGCTTTCAGTAGTAAAACAATGCCTTAAGATTGGACTCAGTTAATCTCAGCAGTTCTAGAAAGTGGACTGCAATTACTTTGTAGGTGCTTTTTTAAAGAGGAGGCAAGAAATTTTAGAGTAACAAGAAAATGCAAAAGGACTTGAGATTGCCCTAGATCAAATTCTAGGTGAAGGACTTTACTCTGATCCTCAGGATCAAGCTCTTTATGATGACCACACCTTGTCCCTATGTAGCAGCTTTAAAGGCTTGGAACAGGATTCAGGAACCAAGAAAGAGAGTTGAATCATATCTTAGGGTTAAACAGGGTCAGAGAGAAACTTTTAGTGACTTTTTGCAAAGACTAACTGGGGCTGTACAAATAGGGGTAAGTGACCCAGAAGCTAGATGTATAATACTTGAATCTTTGGCTTATGAGAATTCCAACACAGAATGCAAAAGGATTCTTTGACCTTTAAAGATCAGGTTAGCACCCATGGATGAATAGGTCTTGCATACAATGAATGTCGAGACACTTGACTATGGTACTGAAGCTTGGGTAGGAGAAGCAATTTCCAATGGCAAGAGAAGACATCAAAATACCAAATGTTTTAATTGTGGTAGAATGGGACATCTGAGAAGAGATTGTAGACAGCGGATTCCTAGGAATAATGTCTCCTCTGGGAATGGCAGGAATAGGAGGAGTCAGCTTTCAGATATATGTAGGAGGTAGGCAAAGTCCAGCATTGGACCAATGAATGTAGATCAGCCAAAGATAAACAAGGCAACCTGATAACATCGGGAAATGCTGTGGGGGGCCTCTCACAAGCCCCCATGATGAATGTGGTCCAGTCATTCCCAGTTACTGTGGAGAACATGCCTCACCAGGAAAATTACAAAATCCAATGCCTGCTGTAAAAAACAATAGTAGACTGAATGATGGTATAGATGTGGAAGATGAATCAAAATCTCCAGTAGAACAGAGGAAATGTATATTCTGGCATACTTCTATAAATGAGCAAAGACAAGAGCTAAGAGTGGTAATAAGTTGCAATTTTATTGAATGCTTATTAGACACGGGTGCAGATGCCAGTATCATTACTCTAGAATCTCGGCATCTGAATTGGCCTCTTCAGGAGGTAGATTTTCAGTTCCTGGGAATTAGAATCCTATCTTGGGTAAAACAAGCATGAGATGGGTTGAATGCATAGGGCCAGAAGAGCAAATAGTAAGACTAAAGCCATATGTAGCCAATATTGCACTGAATTTGTGGGGTTATGACCTATTGCAGCAATGGAATACCAAGATTAACATTCCTGCAGTCCCAAAACTTTTGTTTCTGAGGAAAATAATAGAAGATATTATAGATGACAGACACCAGCCATTTGGGCTGTACAAGAACACAAAGCAATTGATAAACCTTCAGAGGTACCAACAGCCCTACCATTAAAATGGTTAACTGAGAAACCAACATGGGTTAAGCAGTGGTCTCTAGCTGAAGAAAAGTTGCAGGCTTTAGAACAGCTAGTACAAGAGCAACTAGATGCTCTACATATGGAAGAATCTACCAGCCCTTGGAATTCTCCTGCATTTGTTGTTAAAAAGAAATCTGGAAAATGGAGAATTGTGACTTATCTTAGAGCTATCAACAAAGGTTATTCAACCTATGGGCCCTCTACAATCTGGAATTCCTCTGCCTTCTTTGTTATCAAAGGGATGATCTCTCATAGTTATTGATTTAAAGGACTGTTTCTTCACTATACCTTTACAAGAAAAGGATAGAGAAAAGCTTGCCTTCATAGCACCTACTTATAATAATTCTCAGCCTACTAGGAAATATCAATGAACTATCCTCCCACAGGAAATGCTCAGTAGCCCCATCCTGTGTCAATACTTTGTCAGTTAGCCATTGGAAATAATACCCAAGCATTTCCTAAGTCTATAATCTACCATTACACGGATGACATTTTGTAATCTGATTCAAATACAGATACTTTAGGAAGGATGTTTGAAGATGTAAAGAAAGTCTTGCCTAAATGGGGATTACAAATTGTTACTGAAAAGATTCAAAGAGACGATTCTGTTAATTACCTAGGTTACAGAATAGGTTTACAGAAAATTAGAACACAAAAGGCACAAATTAGGAAAGACTGGTTGCAGACTCTTAATAACTTTCAAAGATTATTAGGAGACATTTCCAGTCTATGATGGCTGTTGGGATGACACCTCATCTAATAATTCATTTAAACAAAACCTTAGATGGTGATAAAGACTTGAATAGTCCCAGAGAATTAACAATTCAAGCAGAAAAGGAATTGACAATTGTTGAGGAGAAATTATAGGAGGCATATGTGAATGGGGTGAATCCAAATCTTAATTGTATTCTAGTCATATTGCCTTCCAGAATTTCTCCTACAGGAATTTTAATGTAGAGGCATGATATTATCTTGTAATGGATCTTTTACCACATAAACCAAGTAAAAAATGAAAAGCTCATGTGGAAAAGGTTTCTGAATTAATTATAAAAGGTAAAATGAGACTTCATCAATTAGCAGGTATAGACCTAGCAGAGATTATAGTACCTTTTACTGCTAAAGAAATAAAAAAGTTATGGGAAGACAATGAACCCTGACAAAGGGCTTGTGCTAATTTTGGGGGAGAAATTAATAACAATTATCCCAAAGCAATAGATTTAACTTTATAAAGAGAACTTCTTGGATTCTCCCACAAATTATAGGTGATATACCAATAACTGGAGCCTGTACATTTTATACTGCTGCAAATAAATCAGGGAAGGCAGATTATAAATCAGAAGAATTAAGTAAGGTGGAACAAAGCCCTTATAATTCTGTCCAGAAGGTAGAATTATATGCTACTCTTACAGTTCTAAGGAATTTAAAAGAACTTCTCAGTATAGTTACTGATTCACAATATGCATAAAGAATTGTCTTGCATATTGAAATCACTAAATTTATACCAGATAACACGGAATTGATTTCATTATTCATCCAGGTGCAAGACATAATCAGGAACAGGCTTTGTCCTATATACATAACACACATCTGATCCCATATGGATCTGTCAGGTCCTCTAGCAAAGGTAATGCAGAAATAGATCTATTATTGATTGGAAGTGTGTTACAAGCCTCTGAATTTCATAAAATACGTCATGTCAGCAGAAAAGGTTTAAAGAAAGAGTTTTCTATTACATGGTAACAAGTTAAGGAGACTATTAAAAGATGTCCTACTTGTTCTTTTTATAATCAAACACAATTGCTTGCAGAGAATAACCTTATAGGTACTCAAATGAATGAATTCTGGAAGATGGATGTGTTCTACTTTATGGAATTTGGTAAATTAAAATATGTACACCACATCATAGTCATGTATTCAGGTTATTAATGGGCAACTGCCTTGAGCTCAGAAAAGGCTGATTCAGTTATTACAAATTTATTGGAAGTTGTGGCCATCATGGGTATACCTGTACAAATAAAGACAGACAATGGTTCAGCATATATATCTAAGAAAATGAATTTTTTTACTTATTATAATATTAAGCACATTACAGGTATACCAAACAATCCTACAGTTCATGCGGCTATAGAAAGTTCAAATCATACTATAAAGGATATGCTGAATAAACAGAAAGGGATGGAAAATACCCCCAGAAATGATTGCATAATACTTTGTTAACCTTGAATTTTCTTAACACTAATGAGAAAGGAACAACAGTAGCAGAGAGGCATTGGATAATGAAAAAAGCTTCTGAATTGAATCAACCAGTATATTTCAAGCATGTATTGACCTCACAATGGAAACCAGGAGATGTGTTACATTGGGTAAGGGGTTTCATTCTTGTTTCCACAGGAGAAAAAAATTATGTATACCATCAAAATTTAAAAAAAATATTTGTTTTGAAAAGGAGAAACCTCTTGAAAAAGAGAAATGACAGCTCATCCAAAGTGGTGACAATCATACAGGTGGTAAGAAAAGCAACTCACAGACAGAAGGACCTCCCACAACATGTATACTTTATTTTTTTGTTTTGAAACATCATTTTACACAACCCAAGATGACCTTGAATTTCTAGTCCTCCTTTCCCTACCCCCAGATTGCTGGAATTACAACTATGCACTGCCATTCTGGCTTTCTGAGTGATGGACATCAAACCTGCTACATTGTATATGGTATGCAAGCTAGGCAAGCACTCTATGGACTGACTCATACCCAACCCAGCATGTCATAGATTTCACTATGTTCTTCTTATTCCTTTTCGGATTCCTCCTTTCCTCACTCTGTGGTGACTTCAGGATATAGGGTTTCAGTTGTTGTGCTCTGAGTTACAGCAGCTTCCAGGACACCAGTCCTCCAGCTGGAGAATGCTATCACCCCAGAACACATACGCATTGTAGAAAATTATCTTAAAGTGTGTGACTTTCATTTATGCTGCATTTGTTTCACTCTGTGAAACTGTAATACTTGGCCTTTCTAAAATACCTGATGGTCTAATAAAGAGCTGAACGGCCAATAGTGAGGAAGGAGAAAGGGTAAGTGGGCCTGGCAGGCAGAGAGAGAACTCACATAAAGAAAAAAGGAGCAAGAGAGAACAAGGAGAGGAGGATATCAGGGGCCAGCTACCCAACTACACAGTAAGCCATGGAGAAAGAAGCAAAGTAAGATAAGCAGAAATAGAGAAAGATGAAAGTCCAGAGGCCAAAGATAGACAGGATAATTAAAGTCAAGGAAAGCTAGCTAGAAACAAGTCAAGGTAATGCTGGGTATTTATAGGAAAGAATAAGACTCTGTGTGTGATTTATTTGGTAGCTGCATGGTGGGCTTCAAAAGACCAAAGACCAAAGGGAAAAAGAGTAGAAAAAACAACCAATCACAGTTTGGTGTTCCAACATGTGGCTAGAGTAAAAGAAAAATCAACAACGTACACATACCTTTCCATTTCTCTAGCATATCTAATGTGTATTGATTGCAAAGCATGAGACCTAACAAGTGCAGAGTCATCTCCTACAGAGCAACTAAAGGACTCAGTAGGTGAACATCATTTAACAGGAAAGTCACAATGGCACTGTGAAAATCTCATGGCTGTGAGAGTTGCTCCTTTTAGCCCTTCCTGCTCTCTCTCTCTCTCTCTCTCTCTCTCTCTCTCTCTCTCTCTCTCTCTGTAGGGGAGAGTCAGAATAATAATTATAACAAAATGTATTATTTCTTCTTTGAATGTGCTGTTATTTTATGGACTATCCAGAAGTTTTTTCAGGGCCAGAGAGATGGCTCAACAGATAAAGGCAACTGTTACCATGCAATACAGCTCAAGCATAAACCCTGGGACCCATAGAATAGGAGGAAAGAAATAGAATTTACAATGTGTCCTCAGACCTCCACTTATATGATATGGCATGCTCAAGCACACACACCCATATGCACACCCCCCCACACTCTCCACAGGCCCACAGTGTAATAAAAACATTAAACAAAACACTATTTTCATTCATTCTTGGAATCCCAGCACTTGGGAGGTTGAGTTGGAATCCAGAGTTCAAGGACATCCTTGAATGTATGGCAAACTTGAGGCCAGCCTGGGCTATATGAGACCCTGTCTCAAGAAAACAAAAGAACTAACTCCAAATGCTGCGGGATGTCCTTCTGTATGCTGTGAATATGTGTTGCTCTCACTGGTTGATAAGTAAAGCTACTTTGGCCTATGGCAAGTCAGGATAGAGCTAGGTGGGAAACCCAAGCAGAGATATAGGAGAAGGGTGGAGTCTGGGAGATAACATCCACCCACCCAAGAAACAACATTCCAGCAGACCAGTAACACCATGGCCAAGTGACAATACATAGATTAATAGAAATCGGTTCAAGTAAATGCAAGAGCTAGATATTAATAAGCCTGAGCCATCAGCCAAACATTTATAAGGAACATTAAGCCTCTGACTAGTTATTTGGGAGAGAAAGCTCCAGTTGCAACCAATTCTCTTCAGCTGTTCTCCAGGGTCATCTAGGGTGTATTTGTAGATGCAATTTTTCAGCTCTCATTTTCTCTTGCATAACCTTGTGGACACATAATTTTGACTCTGATATGGTACCCTCCATTTGTTTCTTCTTCCTCTGGTTGCTGCTGTGATAGTCCTTGTTGATGGTTCTCAGTTCAAATTACAGTGTCCCTGGATCACTGCTCAGTAGAAGTTATATACTAGTACTGGGTGTAATGCTTCAACACCTTTAATCCTAGCACTTGGGAGCCAGAGATGTGCAGAGCTCTGGGAGTTTGAGGCCAACCTTACCTATGTAGAGTGTTGGAGAGTAGCCATGGGGGCTATATAGTGAGAAAAAATGTCAAATTGGCTGCTGATGGCTCACACCTTTAATCATAGCACTCAGTAGGCAAAGACAGGCAGATCTCTGAGTTTGAGCCTAACTTGGTCTATAAAGTGAGTTCCAGGGTAGCCAGGGCTACACAGAGAAACCCTGTATAAAAAAATAAAAAAAGAAAGTTATGTTCTATACATCTGCAGTCCTGAAAGGGGTGTGGGCTGCTGAAGATGGTCACATGTTCTTTTTCTCTCTTCTCATTCACAAGTAGGTAGAGTGTGGTTGGAAACAGCATTCTGGGCTTCCAGAGTCTGGATTGTTTACACCTTACAGCTTCCACTTGAAAGACTCATTCTGGAGTATTTCAGGGGTGACCACAAAAATCCACTGTACCTGGGCCACATGCTGTGAGGTCACCCCAGTGAACCAAGTGGAGAGGCTGCAGAGAGAGAGAGAGGGAGAGAGAGAGAGAAAGAGAAAGAGAGAGAGGAGCAAAGGAGAGGAGAGGAGAGAGAGAGAGAGAGAGAGAGAGAGAGAGGAGAGAGAGAGAGAGAGAGAGAGAGAGAGAGATATCTTTCCATGTACTCAGGGCATTACCTCAATCCAAGTACTAAACCCCAGAAAAAGGAAACCACCTTGGTCAGGTCACTTAAGTCCAGCAGCTCTGTGGCATTTTGAATGCAATGGCTTCCATAGTTTTGGGTATTTGAATACTTGGTTTCCAGATGGTGCGCTTAGGAGGTGTGGCCTTGCTGCAGGAAGCATTTTACTGGGGGCAGGCTCTGAGGGTCTAACGATGCATTTTATGTCTAATTTGATGTCCCTGCTTTGTGTTCACAGTTCACGATATGATGAGTTTTCACTTCTGTGCCAGCCATCATTCCTGGTACCAGACACCTCTGCTCCAACACTATGGGCTCTAACTCTCTCAGATCGTAAGCCCAAATAATGTTTCTTCCATAAGTTGCTTTGGTTGTGGTGTTTCCTCACAGCATTAGAAAAGCAATTAATAAAAGGCCTGTCCCAGAGAACTGAGGGACCACATGAAAGCTGAAACTGGAGCCTCAAAGGCACATGCCGCCATCCTTTCTCTCCCCAGCCATTTTAGCCATCTGATGTGCAAGTCACTGACTGACTGCTAGAATATACATATCTCCATTATCATAAGTATAGAACATGCTGTGTGCACAGATCAGCTAAAGATGATTCTCTGCTCTATCTTTGAGCAGGTAAAAGACATTTGTCAACTTTATAAGTCCATTTGGACTGCATATCCAAACTGTAATATAAATCTGCATCCATGCTATGAAAGGATATCATGTAATAATAAGTCACAAGGATTCTGTATCCAACAAGATTTATGTCTCATCCAGTCTCATAGTTGTTCCCATGTAAGGGATCAACATATAAGTTACCTATTTTGTAGTTTTTCTTGGTTTCTTCCTTCATGCCTATAGTTAAGATTTTCACGAGGTCTCCCTGGTCAAATCTGATCTTTATTAATTTTTGAAGGAATCCATAGTTTTTTGTTTTTTTGTAAAAACAAAGGTCTAACCTCTTTCCCAATGCAACTCATTTCCTGACTTCCATTCTGAAGTTAAGACATCCATAAAATAAATAGACTGGCTTAATTCAATAGTTCTCCCCCCCCCCCAACACACACACAACCCAATGTTTTTCAGCAGGTGTTAGTTTTTCTCATTAGCATTTAAAAATTTAAAGTAATAAAGCACTATGTAGTTTATCTCTAGGTGTCTTTGTTACCTCTTTCTGTTTAATATGATCTCTTTTAAAAGTATGATTGGATTTTTCTACAATTGCTTGTCCTGTAGAATTGTGTGGTATGCATATAATATGCTTTATTGTTGCGATATGCAAAAAACCCTGTTTCATTTCCCCTTGTTGATCTGCATTTGTTGATGCACTGTCAGTCTTTGCCACACTTTCTTCATATTCCAGAAAGCTGGGGCCTTTATTTTGAATTATATCTAGAAAAAACAATGTTTCTAGGAACACCTTGCCTACAATCCCTTTTGAAATGACCTAGCTTGCCACAGCCAAGACATCTGACAGTTTGGCTTTTCTTAATACCTTTAGAGATTACTTCTACTATTAAAGTTGTATCATAAGTATGAGATCCAATATCAGCTGTATTTCTAATCCATTCATCTATTGATGCTGGACTTGCTTTTAAAGGGAGCCTTAACTACACTTTTGCATTCTGAATTAGCATTTTCAAAAGCAAAAGATTCGATTAAAATTTGTCTGACTTCTGGATCTGATACTATTCTATTTATGGCTGAATTCAATTGTTGTCAAAAAACTAATGAAACCTTATTTGGGGCCTTGTGTAATTTTTAGTAAATCACTCAGACCTCTTTCCTGATTCTTCAACCTTGTCTCAGGCATTTAAAGCTACTGAACAAGCCAGGAGTGGTGACCCATGCCTTTAATCCCAGCATTTGGGATTAAAAGCAGAAGCAGGTGGGTCTCTGTGAGTTTGAGGCCAGCCTGGTCTACAGCGTGAGTTCCAGGACAGTCAGACTATTTCACAGAGAAACACTGTCTTGAAAAACAAAAATAAATCATAAACTAAAAGTTGCTAAAGGACATAGTGCTGAGGCATGATCATCAAATTCAGTTGCCTTAGCAATTCAGTGTATTGGCCCTCACCTAGCAATGGATCTTAGAAAACATTAATGTCTCTAGACCTATTTCATTGTTCTGTGACCCTAACTTTTTTTCCTACCATGTTTGCTATTGTTAGTGAGGACCAGCTTCCAATATTGCTGTTGCCAAGTCTCTCCAGTCTTGAGGGATAGTTCTATTCTGAGTTGCCCATGGATTTAACATCTGCTTCATATAGGGTGAATGCCTACCATATGAAACAACAGCATCCTTAAATCTCCTCAAATCTGATATTTCTATAGGATTCCATTTAACTTTCTCAGAACCTTGTGGGTACCTATCATCTACAGGTTATTCTTGTGTCATAGGTGGATAAACTAAGGTTGGTTTCCTAATAACCTTGGGCTGCTCCTTTTCAGTTTCATTGCAGTGGTACTGTAGGCTCTTGTCTAAAATCTTCTGTCTATGTCTAAGTGTTTTACTTATTTTCATTAGTAGTTCTTTCTAAGGCTTGTATATTATCAGTCAAATTTGTCTTATGTTCATTAATAAGTCTTTCTGAGGCTTGTATCTTAATAGTCAATGTTTCATGTTTGGCACAATTACCAAACCACTTTTTATAATTGGCACAAAAAATCACTATGGCTATTAAGGATAAAACATGAATTACCAGATTGATAGTAGTTACAATTGGCATTATGTCAATCCCAGCTAAGTCATTTATCCTCTCATTTATCGCTTCTATTTTTAAGCCATCCAAAGTAGCACTATACAGGGTCCTAACACCCTATATTATGATATTTCCGATCTTTAAATTGGGAAAGGTTTTTCATTTTACTATTACTTAACTTTCTCCTTAAGGATTTCTCAGGATTCCCACCAAATCGGATATCTTCTGCGTTTTTCTGCTGTTGGCATGATTTCTGTGTGGTTGTGCCATGATTTGGAATGCCAAATATAGTTGGTCTTTAGGCTTGGCCTTAGTTTAGGCTTATTCCCACCTGGGTCTTAGAGCTTACATTAACTTATTTATATTAATCTATATCTTGCCACATGGCATTACCTCTCCTCAGTACCAAATATCTGACTTCCTCTGCATCTGGCTGGGGAATCTCCAGTGCCTCAGATTCTTTTCCATAGTTCCTATCTCTACCTAGAAATCCCTCCTAATCTCTCCTGCTTAGCTGCTGGTCATTCAGCTCTTTGTTAAACCAGCCAAAATGTGCCTTAGGCAGGAGAGAAAGAACAGAGATGTCTTTACACAGTGTAAAGAAAGATTATCCCAATTTATTGTCTTTGAGATGGAAGCTGTGTTTTTGCATGGACAATCACAGAGAGATAATTAATATTTTAATGTATATGTAAATTTTAGGGGTATACAATTTTATTCTTTACTGTGAGCATTTGCTTTTATATTAGTTTTTAAAATTAGCATACAAAGTTATGAGTTTCATTATGGCATCCTTATAACTACTTTGTTGATTTTTCCACTCCCAATCCCCCATCTAATTCTCTCAGGCTGATCTCTCCCTTGCTTCATTAATTCTCCCTGTTGCTCTTTCTCCTCTTCCTTTTCTTCAGATTCCCATCATAATGCTTCTATTTTGGGACTGAGCCTAGCCTTTAAGGGCTGAGCCATCTCTCCAGTCTCATTATGCTCTGCTTAATTGTGGTTATTAAATCATCCCTAATCCTGGTAAAAAACTCTAACCTGATGTTTATGGTGTCACCTTCTGCCTCTTGGCTTAGTGGACTGACAAAGCAGCATGAATTCAGCTCCTTCTTCATCACTGAGGCTGGAGAAGACTTAGGTAGAGGGGGGAAGAACATGACATTTATCTGTGCATGGTGATGTAGTGATTTCTGTCCCTGAACCTTACTGTACCTGAGTGGATGATTAGTGAGTGGCAGGTACTGTGCCAACTTTCCTGTGGATGTGTACATGACAATTTTGGGGGATCATGGGAAAGAGTCTACCTGCCCTAAGCAAATATTCCACAACACACCCTACCATTGACCTCCCCCAGCATAAGCTTCCAGGTAAGCTTCTCAGTCAAACGACCTCATATCACAGATACTCCTGAAGAGGTCATGTCTTCCCACTTACACTCAACTGGGGGGACATAGACCACAATACCTAGCCAGACAGAGAATACCTAATTCAGACAGTGGCTGAACAAGAGTACATCTCTAGAAAAGAGCTGGAGTTGCCAGGGTAACCAAACAAGCCCTAACTTCTGCTCACCAGCTGATTTCTTATCATCTGTACAGTGGTTCCTGTTGGAAACTTTCCTGCAAATTGAATACACAGAATCACATGGAAGCTAATCCTGAGAGACAGTCATTGCTTACCCTAGAGATATCTTGTATCTATTCTTACCCATAGATTCTTGTACAATAATGAGCCAAAGTAGCCAGACTAAAACGTTACAGCTGCCAAGAACACAGCTAAAGATTAAAAATATAGATAAACACAACAAGCTGTATGTTTTCAAAAGAATTAAGACTGCTATGGAGTTGAATAATTGAATAAATTGAACACTAAGCCTTGGTTATTTAAAAAACAGTTTAGGTAAGAATATGGCTCCCCTACTCACTTAGAGTGCTAGTCTCCATTAATGTGAGACATCCATTCATATTTGTGAGTTAGTATTTAATTTCTTTTGTGGTTATATTTATTGAAGGGCATAGTTTTCACCATTAATCCCCACCTCTCTTTAGTGACTAGTCCCATGTGTTTTGACAAATTTACATGGCTGTGGAATGAAGCCTAGGGAAAAACACTGTGTTTCTGTTACTCACTCCTTCCAAAATCCTGCCTGTTCCTAGAATCATTCCTTCCTTAGCCCAAGCAAGGATTGACTTTCATTATAATATTTTTTCCATAAAACCATACAGATAGAGGCTTATAGGCTTATTGTCCTTTTGAACCTGGGTTCTTTTTCTCATTATCCTAGTTAACTTTAACTGTCAACTTGATACAATCTAAAGTCACCTGAGAAGTTAATCTCTATTGAGATTTTCCCAGAGCAGATTGACTTTTCAGTGTGATTTGGGGGATTGTCTTGATCATTAATTGATGTAGGTGGTCCCAGCCCACTGTGGTTGGCACCATTCCCTAGGTAAGTAGTTCTAGGCTGTTTAAAGAAGCTAACTGAGTGTACTGGGTAGTTTTGTGTGTTAACTTGACACAAGCTAGAGTCATCAGAGAGGAAGGAGCCTCAGCTGAGGAAATGCCTCCATGAGAGCCAGCTGTAAGGAATTTTCTCATTTAGTGATCAATGAGGGAGATCATGGTGGGTGGTGCCATCCTTGGCCTGGTAGTACTGGGTTCTATAAGAAAGCAGGCTGAGCAAGCCATGGGAAGCAAGCCAGGGAGTAACACTCCTCTATGGCCTCTGCATCCGCTCCTGCCTTCAGGATCCTGCCCTGCTTGAGTTCCTGCCTGACTTCCTTCAGTGATGAATAGTGATACTTTTAAGTGTAAGCCAAATAAACCCTTTCCTCCCCAACTTTGTTTTCCATCACAGTGTTTTGTCACAGCAATAGAACCTTAATTAAGACATTGAGCATGAGCCTGTGAAGAAGTCTTCAAACAGCATTCCACCATTGCCGTGCACCACACCGCCGTGTCTGCGCTCCATGCGCTTTTACCCAGTTACCGAGCTTCGGGCAAGGGGCTGGAGGTTAAAATACAGAGACACACACAGACAGAAAGACAGCGACACGGGTCATCCTTGAATTCCCCAAGAATGCCCCCTTTATTGTGTTCAGGGGCAGATTATATAGAGATAGCCACGCCCCAGCCAAACCCACCAGAAACCACTCTCCTGCCATCAGGAACTCCTGAAGGTCTCGTGCTCAGAGCAGCTGTAGGCACTCAGATCAGGGGATTACAAGAAATTCAGGATCTGGGGTCTCACTGCTCCTAACACACCATGATTTGTGTTTCAAGTTCTTACTTAAATTCCTGTCTTGATTTCTCTCCGTGATGAGCTGTAACCTGAAAGTCTAAGCTAAATAAATCTTTTCCTCCTGTGTTCTCCCTCTACTCTCTTTGAGACAGGGGCTTACTGTGTTGCCCTGGCTGACCCAAAACTGGCTCTGTAGATCAGGCTTGTCTTAAGCTCACACAGATCTATGTGCCTCTGGTTCTAGAGTGCTGAAATTAAAGGTGTGTGCCCCTATGCCCATGCCTAGATGTATATATTTTCAGTAAGCATGTTACAAAAAGGCTAGCAAGGTGGCTCGGGGATAAAGGTTTTCTCTTAATAAAGTCATGCATCTGTATGTCAATTGTACCATATCACTAGAATAAGGGTTCATCAACAGTTTTATTCCTATTTTTCATCTTTAGAGAAATAAGCATTGAGAAAATTTGATTACATAAATATGTAGATTAAAAAGTAGAGGGAGTTTTGTTACAGCTCTGCCAATCAGTTCTTGGAGCACTGAGTTATTTTCTAAAAATCCTAGAGTCATCTTTGTTGGAAACTGGTTTTAATGAGTTGTCAGGTTGGAGCTCAGTAAAGCCTTCCAACTCTGTTAAGCAAATCATTGCAACTCATCAGACTTGAAATGAGATTCTTCTTCTGAAAGGCATTTATTTAGCCAAATACAAGGAAGTCTATCAAAAAGGACTATAAAGGTAGGGTGCTATCTCAGTAGCAAAAAGCCTTAGGAAGAATTATCAGGGAGTTAGTGATGGCCTTAAGAGTTAGTTTTATTGCTGTGAAGAGACACTATGACCATGGTAACTCTTATAAAGGAAAACATTCAATTAGGGCTGGATTACAAAGGTTCAGTCCATTTTCATCGTGGGTGGGAAGCATGGTGACATATGTAAAGGGAGCAGCAGGCCGCTTCCTGCCACCCGGCTCCCCAGCTAGTTTACACCCGAAATAATTACACGGAAACTATAGTCATTTAAACACTGCCTGGCCCATTATATCTAGCCTCTTCTTGGCTAACTCTCACATCTTAATTAACCCATTTTTAATAATCTGTGTAGCACCACGAGACTGTGGCTTACCGGCAAGATTCTAAGCTATGCCTGTCTCGGGCCTGAGAATCATGGCGTCTGCCTGACTCTGCTTCTTTCTCCCAGCATTCTGTTCAGTCTAATCCACCTATCTAAGCTGCTATCCTATCATAAAGTCAAGGCAGTTTCTTTATTTGACCAATGAAAGCAACACATAGAAAGAAGACCCTCCTACATCAGACATATGCAGACATAGTGCTGGAGAAGGGGTTGAGAGTTCCTGATCAGCAGGCAGCAGTGTAGACAGAAGTTTCTGTACTGCCTGGTCCCACAGCCATCCAGTCCCAACAAAATGCACAGAGGCTTATATTAATGATAAAATGGTTGGCCTATTAATTCAGGCTTATTATTAACTAGCTCTTGAAACTTAAATTAACCCACAATTCTTATTTATGTTTAGCCATGTGGCTTGGTACCTTTCTCAGTGAGGCATTCTCACTTGCTTTCTCTGCATTTGGCTGGAGACTGCAGACTGAGCCTTTCCCCTTCCCAGAATTCTCCTAGTCTGGTTGCCCTGCCTATACTTCCTGCCTAGCTACTGGCCAATCAGCATTTTATTAAACCAATATGAGTGACAAATCTTCACAGGGTACAAGAACATCATCCCGCAGCACAGCAGGAAGAGAAAGTGACACTGGGCCTGGCTTAAGCATCTGAAATCTTGAAGTCCAACCCTAGTGGCATACTTCCTCCAACAAGGCCACACCTCCTAATAACACCCCTGTGAGTCTCCTGGGCCATTTTCATTCAAACCAAATGTTAAGTTTCAAACCTGAGACAAGCAGCTGAGGTGCCTAACATGTCAAGGCAGACCTGGCTGCCAGGTTCTCCCAGCATCCCTCAGTCCCTACCTGTTATAGAATATGGCTAGCATACCCCACCCTCTTTCTTGGACTTTCCAGTCCAAGGGCTATGCTACCCTTCCCCCTGAGGCTTTTTCTTACATAATCCCAACATTTTGATTAACCTCCGCTCCTGTACCATTAGCCTCCTGACTGCTGACCTGGTTCCTCTCTCCCCACATGGCCCAGCTTAGCCTGGTCATGTCCACTCTGTCTCTGACTATGCTCTCCCACATGTCTGTAATAAACTTTCTCCTCCACCACACCTAGGGGCAAGTCCTATTCTTTCCTTTGTATTCCTTCTTTTGGTTCACACCACAGTGATAGAGCTTAGTGGGGCAGAGGCAAGATGATCAGAAGTTCAAGGTTACCCTAGACTTGTCAGCAAATTTGAGGCCAGCCTAAGCGAAATGAGACCCTATCTCAAAAAGACAACAAGAAAAGTAACTATAACTTACCCATCAAGTTAAAGGAATGGACATTACCCACCTCAACTCCCCAACCCCCACCCCAGGAAGTAAACAAGTCAAATTGATTTTTTTTCCTTGAGAAATAGTTTCAATATGTAGTCCTGGCTGGCCTGGTACTCTCCGTGTAGCCAAGATTGGCTTTGAAATCACAGAGCTCCAAATGCTTTCCCCTGGAGTGCAGCTGGGGTTAAAGTTATGCCCTACCACATCCAGCCTGAAGAAAATTTTGATTATTTAAATTGGTATCTAATAGCCTCTTGAAAATTAGTTAGGTGTGGTAGTGCAGGACTGTAATCCCAGGATTGAAGAGGCTGAGGCAGGAGGATCCCAAGTTCAAGAATAGCGTTGACTACCTAGCAAAGCAAATCAGGCAAGAACTATAGTACTATTTGTAATAAACACTCATTTAACTTTCTTCTTCTTCTTCTTCTTCTTCTTCTTCTTCTTCTTCTTCTTCTTCTTCTTCTTCTTCTTCTTTTTCTTCCTCTTCTTCGTTATGCTCGCTTACCTTTTTGAAGTATTTTGTAGTAAAATATAGAGATGATAATGTCCATATAAACTGTTTCCACTACAAAGGGAGAAAGAGGTAGTTTATTCTTGAGTCAAATATGAGTGATCGTTGTCTAGGAACAAGGTTCAGGTTGACCTGAATAACATGTTCCCACATTGAAATATTTTCATAAAATTTTATAGTCACAGAACAGTGGAAAAGTACAGTCAAGGCATCTTCATATATGTAGGTGAGACTATCTGCTAGTGAGAAAAAAGAAGAAAAAAAAGAAAGAAAAAGAAAATGTCATTCATTGTTCTGAACCCCAGGCAGGGGAAGCAGGGGCTATGTATTTTGGTTCTCTCTGAAACTTTTAACAAAGAGCAGCAGCTTCCTCTCCCTGTTCCCTGCTGTGAAGCCACAGCTCTGAAGCCAGGGTAGGGGTGGGAGGTAAGGGTGGGGGATGGGGGTGTAGTTGAAAGTCTGGAGGTGTAGGGAAATATGGGAAGCCAGGGAAAGAAAAGACAAAACATTCTTTACTCTGGTGAAGGCAATGGCCTCCAGTCTCAGGGACATGTTTACACAAAATCACACAAAGGTGGCACTCTGCCAGGGATGATTCATAGTTATAAAACAGATTACATTGTTGGGCATATGTACCACTGGTTGACTCACAGTTCCCCGGATATCCTGTGTATGATACCTTTAGCACATTCCAGATATCTACAAGGGTAATTTGTTGTTTAAGCCTCTTTGTGGTCCAATGACCTTCAATTCCCTTCAACTCTCTTTCAAAGCTTTTCTTCATATAGTTACTTCTTCAGAACAGATTCGATGTCTTATGTAATATTCGAGCTTCTGAATGTATTTGGTTGTTTCTGCTTGATATATTTTTATTAGTCTCTCTCTCTTGCTCTGTGTATGTGTGTTATGTGTATGTCTGTGCATGCATGTTTGCCTGTGTGGGGACATACTTGTGTGGGGGTGGAGGTGCAAGACCAGCCTGAAATACTTGAAAACATTCTCAAAAAAAAAAAAAAATCACCAACATATCCAGGTGAAGGGGAAGCCTAGCCCAAAACCTTGTTTTGTAAGGCGTGTCCCCCTTGGTTTAAAGGCGTGGCCCCCTTGGTCTAAAGGCGTGTCCCTCTTAGGCGTGTCCCTCTTAGGCGTGTCCCCCTTAGGCTAATATTGACTTATAAAATCTTGCGGGCCTGTGGCCCGCGCTCTCTTTGTTTTCCTGCCCTCCTCGCTGGAACCTTGGATTTGTAAGTTCCCTTTCCTTTCCTTTATTAAAACTGAATTATATATATTAAAGCTTGTCTGGTGAATCATAACTGCCGATCAACCACGCACCTACATTTGGCGTCCAACTCGGGCATTTGGGAGCCTTCAGCTCCAGTTCCCACACTGCGTGGCAAGGATTCGGCCTTGGGCTCTTGATTGCTTCAGAGCAGTTTCCCAGACTAGCCTGTCCCAGCCCCGCTTGTACGGAGCAAAGGACGTGTGTGTGACTCGGTTTGGCCGAGCGGTTATTGCCCTAGCGACCTACTGGCAGGGAACGGTCATTTCAGGTAAAATTTCTTTTGATTAAAAAAAAAAAAATGTCTGACCATATCACCGTTGAAAGCTTCTGCAGTCTATTTAATTGTACTATGGTAGAAATATTACAGGATACATATGATATTCCCATAACTTGGATGTTTATAGGGCTTGCAATTTTTCTCGTATTTGGTTTCTCCCTTACATGGTTTGAAAATAGAAAAATGATAAAGTCCTTACAGAATGAAACCAGGATTCTTAGGACAGAGGTTGAATGCTTAAGAAAGGGCACAACTGTTTTGAGTAACAACTTTAAGTCGGTCGAGGTATTTGCAAAAACAATTCAGACTGACACCAAGAAAGAGTTTGAAGGTCTCAAGGAAGGGAATAGGGCTTTGTCTGATATGACTCGGTCAAATGAGCAAAATTTAGAAAAACTACAGTCTGATATTAAGGAGAGATTCATTGCTGCGGAGGAGAGAACAGCTGATTTGGATCGTAAACTTCAGTCCCTGTCTGAAACATTATCAGAGAGAATTAAAACTGCTGAATGTGAAAATCGGACTTTGACTAAAGGATATGACAGATTGGCTGACAGATTGTCAATACAAGAAGGCACAATTCATGCCATGAAAATTCTATCCAAGGATGAGATACTAACTCTACTGGACAAACTTCATGTTTTGGAATCCTCCATGAAGGCCTTGGAGCATAATTCTGGACAGGAGATCCAGGCCTTACAGAAGGGAATAGTAAGCAGATTAGAAAAGATTGAGGAAATTATAGAACAGGAGCAAACGGTACAAAGGCGAAATTTAACTCCGTCAATGAGTAAAACTCTCCGGGATAATTTCCATAAAGTTCTACCTGCCTTTCCAATAGTAACGTCAGAAAAGGTGACTGGTTCCAAAAACCCTAAAGTCATCAAGGAATATACATGGAAACCCGTCCATATGAATGATCTCAAAGAAATTAAACAAGCCATTATGAACTTTGGGCTACATTCGTCCTTTGTTAGAGAGATGCTCAAAACTTGGTCTATAAGCAATAAGGCAACGCCCCATGATTGGGTACAATTAGTATCAGCTGTTCTAGAGAGTGGGTCACAATTAAATTGGAAATGCATGTTCAGACAAGAGGCTAAACTTTTAGAACAGCAGGAAAGAGCAAAGGGAATTGAGATCTCCCTAGATCAAATTCTAGGTGAAGGACTTTTCTCCGATCCTCTGGAACAAGCGAATTATGATGAACACACCTTATCCATATGTACTACAGCAGCTTTAAAGGCTTGGGACAGGGTTCAAGACCCAGGACAGAGACTGGAATCATATATCAGAGTTAAACAGGGTCAGAGAGAACCCTTTAGTGATTTTTTACAAAGGCTAACTAAAGCTGTACAGATAGGGATATCTGACCCAGAAGCAAGACGTATAATAATTGAATCTTTGGCTTATGAGAATGCCAATGTGGAGTGTAAAAGGATCCTGGGGCCTTTAAAGATGAGATCAGCGCCCTTGGACGAATGGGTCTTACATACAATGAATGTTGAATCATTTGACTATGGCACTGAAGCATGGGTCGAAGAAGCAATTTCTAATGCAAAAAGGAGGCATCAAGTTACCAAATGTTTTAATTGTGGCAAGATGGGACATATTAAAAGGAATTGCAGACAACGGATTTTCAGAAATAATAATAATAATAATAACAACAATAATAATAATAATAACAATAATAATAATAATGCCTCTTCTAGAAATAACAGACGTAGGAGGACTCAGCCTTCAGGTATATGTAGGAGATGTGGAAAAGGCAGACACTGGACAAATGAGTGCAGGTCAACAAGAGATAGACAAGGCAACCTGTTGCCACTGGGAAACTCAATGGGGGGCCTCTCGCAGGCCCCCATGACGAATGTGGTCCAGTCATTTCCGGTTACTGCCGAGAACATGCCTCATCAAGAAAATTAGAAAGCCCTATGCCTGCTGTTAAAAGCAAAAATGGCCTGAAAGATGAGTTACGTGTATTTTGGCAGACTTTTATAAATGAACAAAGACCAAAGTTGAGAGTGTGTGTAAATGGCGTTTTTATTACTGGCCTACTGGACACAGGTGCGGATGTAAGTATCATTACTCCAGAATCTTGGCATCTGCATTGGCCTCTTCAGGATGTAAATGTTCAGTTCCTGGGAATTGGAACCCTATCTCAAGTAAGGCAGAGCACGAGATGGGTTGAATGCATAGGGCCAGAAGGACAAAGAGCAAAATTAAGGCCATATGTAGCCAATATTGCAGTGAATTTATGGGGCCGTGACCTGTTGCAGCAATGGAATACCCAAATTAACATTCCTGCTGCTTCTAGAGCCTATATCACCGAGGGAAATATTAAAAGATATTACAGAAGGCAGAAACCGGCTGTTCGGGCTGTACAAGAATGCAAAGCAATTGATGGCCCTTCAGAGATACGAACAGCACTGCCTCTAAAATGGTTGACTGAGAAACCAATATGGACAAAGCAATGGCCTTTAGCTGAGGAAAAGTTGCAGGCTTTAGAACAGCTGGTACAAGAGCAATTAGATGCTCGACATATAGAAGAATCTACCAGCCCTTGGAATTCTCCTGTATTTGTTGTTAAGAAAAAATCTGGTAAGTGGAGAATGGTGACAGATCTCAGGGCTATCAATAAGGTTATTCAACCTATGGGCTCTCTGCAATCTGGAATTCCTCTGCCATCTTTATTACCAAAAGGATGGCCTCTCATAGTAATTGATTTAAAGGATTGTTTCTTCACTATACCTTTACAAGAAAAAGACAGAGAAAAGTTTGCCTTCACAGTGCCTACTTATAATAACTCTCAAACTACAAGGAGATACCAGTGGACCGTCCTCCCACAGGGCATGTTGAACTCTCCCACCCTGTGCCAATATTTTGTAAATCAACCATTGCAAATAATACGCAAGCAATTTCCCAAGTCGATAATTTATCATTACATGGATGATATTCTGTTATCTGATTCAAACATGGCTACTTTAGAAAGACTGTTTGAAGAAGTAAAAATACTTTTACCTAAATGGGGATTGCAGATTGCTCCTGAAAAAATTCAGAGAGGAGATTCTGTTAATTATCTAGGTTATAAAATAGGTTTACAAAAAATTAAGACACAAAAAGCACAAATTAGGAGAGATCGGTTACGGACTCTCAATGACTTTCAAAGGTTGTTAGGAGACATTTCCAGCTTACGACCAGCTGTTGGCATAACACCTGATATGATAATTCATTTAAATAAAACCTTGGATGGTGAAAAAGACTTAAACAGTCCCAGAGAATTAACAGCTGAAGCAGAAAAGGAGCTGAGAATGATTGAGGAGAAATTACAAGAGACACATGTGGACAGGGTGAATCCAGAGCTCAGTTGTATTCTCGTCATATTGCCTTCCAAAATTTCTCCTACAGGAATTTTAATGCAGAGAGATGATATTATCTTAGAGTGGATCTTTTTACCACATAAACCAAGTAAGAAAATAAAAACTTATGTGGAAAAAGTCTCTGAATTAATTATAAAAGGCAAATTGAGACTTCGTCAACTAGCAGGCATAGACCCAGCAGAAATTATAGTGCCTTTCACTGCTGATGAACTAAAAAAATTGTGGGAAGATAACGAACCATGGCAAAGAGCTTGCGCTAATTTTTTGGGAGAAATCAATAACAACTATCCGAAAAGCAAGAGGCTTAACTTTATAAAGAGAACTTCTTGGATTCTCCCCCGAATCATCCGTGATGCTCCAATAACTGGAGCACGTACATTTTATACTGATGCTAATAAATCAGGGAAAGCAGGTTACAAATCAGAAGATTTGAGTAAGGTGGAACAAAGCCCTTATGATTCTGTCCAGAAGGCAGAATTATATGCCATTCTTATGGTGGTAAGGGATTTTAAAGAACCGCTTAATATAGTTACTGATTCACAATATGCAGAAAGAGTAATCTTACATATTGAAACTGCTGAATTTATACCTGATGATACAGAACTAACCTCATTGTTTATCCAGGTACAAGACATGATCAGGAACAGGCTTTGCCCTATGTATATAACACACATCCGATCTCATACGGGTCTGCCAGGTCCTCTAGCAAAAGGTAATGCAGAAATTGATCAATTGTTGATTGGTAGTGTGCTGCAGGCCTCTGAATTTCATAAAAAACATCATGTCAATAGCAAAGGCTTAAAGAAAGAATTTTCTATTACATGGCAACAAGCTAAGGAAATTGTAAAGAAATGCCCTACTTGCTCTTTTTATAACCAAACACCACTGCCTGCAGGGGCTAATCCAAAGGGCACTCAAAGGAATGAAATCTGGCAGATGGATGTGTTTCACTTTGCAGAATTTGGCAAATTAAAATATGTACACCACACCATTGACACTTATTCAGGTTTTCAATGGGCAACTGCTTTAAGCTCAGAAAAAGCTGATTCAGTAATCACTCATTTATTAGAAGTTATGGCCATCATGGGTATACCTGCACAAATAAAGACGGATAATGGTCCAGCTTATGTTTCTAGGAAAATGAAACAGTTTTTTGCTTATTACAATATTAAGCATGTTACAGGTATACCATACAATCCTACAGGTCAAGCAGTCATAGAAAGATCAAATAGAACTATAAAGGACATGTTAAACAAACAGAAAGGGGTGGAAAATACCCCTAGAAATAGGTTACATAGTGCTTTATTAACCTTGAATTTTCTCAACGCTAATGAGAAGGGGACAACGGCTGCAGAAAGACATTGGATAATGGAAAAGTCTGCTGAATTAAATCAACCAGTTTATTTCAAGGATGTGCTGACCTCGCAGTGGAAGCCAGGAGATGTGCTGCGTTGGGGAAGGGGTTTTGCTCTTGTCTCCACAGGAGAGGAAAAATTGTGGATACCGTCAAAATTAATAAAGGTTCGGTTTGAAGAGAAGAAGCCCCTTGGAAAAGAAAAATAATTCATTCACAAGGTTGATGATCATACTGATGGTAAGAAAAGCATATAGGTTGGGGGCAGGGTTCTTTTCTTATCTCCACAGGAAACCACTCATCTTCAAAGAACTTAAGGGACCCTGGATATTTAAATACTGATTCATGGACACTAGTTACAACCTAATATGGATCAACACAGAACCCGAATATGTTTAGTAAGTATAAAACTTTTTTTACATATATACTGTGCCTTTATTTATATGTATATAGAGCTGGTTTTGGAGTTGGACTATGGCTCAGTTCTTCTTCAATTCCAAGCCTGTTTATAAGAGATATCTCAGAGTTTCTGTCTCAGGTCAGGAGCCATGAAATGGGACAGAATAATAATAGTAATAATAATAATAATAATAATGATAATGATGATGATGATGATGATGATACTTGATAAACTTTCTTTGCCTTTCCTCATATCTGTCTGTCTTTATTATACCTTTCATCGAATATATATGTCTGTATATGTCTTTGTAGATAATGTTTACCTTTCCTGTAACAAACAACAAATTTTCCTTCAGTAATCTTTGAAGTTTCCAGGATGAAGATGGGGCCCCACAACATCAATTTCACCTGGTTACTATGACGTCATGTTTTTAATAGCGCTAAAATTAGACCTTTTTTTGGTTTTTTTTTTGGTACCAACTACACAAGACAGTTTCAAATGGTGTACAATTTTGACAACACTCTGGCCGGACCTCCTCAAAACACTCAGAGGCTAGTTACAATTTCCTCGACAAAATGTTATTCTGGGAATTTTACCATCATTTGCTTTCATGGAACCCCCTGAGAAGAACGTCGCCCCCATGTCAGCTAGAAGCAATCTTAGAGGACGATGCCCCCTCTCCCAACAGAGTTTGCCCTCTGGTTTAGGGACATCATTTAGTAGATGGTATAGGGTTGAGGGGATGGGGGGAGGTATTATATGGACTCAGGGGTGTTTATGAAAAAAAAAAGGGGGGGGGGATTACCTGGTTTGATGGGATGATTGGTATTTGTGAATTATTGTTATTAGAAAATTGCATTGGTGTTGTTTCTTGTATATTGAACATTGTATGTGAGTATGCTTCTACCTCTATTGTATGAGAGTATGCTTCTACCTCTGTTTAAAACAATTGTTATATTGAGATATTTATCATATTGCAATGTACCTTTCTACCTCTGATATTATTTGTATAATGACATTGTTTACGTTTGGGGATATTGTCCTCATTTATTGCACAGTTGTTTTTCAGGTTTTTTAGATACATAGAAATTATATTTAGTATAGATAGTATAATCTTCGACCTCTTTGAAGAGCTGTAGAACATGGCCTTTAATCTAACTTAGAGTTTGGTACTTATGAGACACAATCACTCCTGGCAACACCACTCTACTCCCGAGAGAATGTTGAGCACCAAAGACACTCCACTGGGAGCTTGTCTTCTTGGCAGAAGTGGCCTTTAGGCAAAGAAAAAGCCCATACCTCGACCACTGACAGAGTTTCAGAGTATCCGTAAATGGATAAAAACAGGATTGTCTTATCTTGCCAAGACAGGGTTGGACAGTTCTACAAAAAGTTCCTTGCCTTTGAAAAATGTTATGTCAGTTGTGTTAGGCCTTAGCCAAAGTTGGTTGCCTCAACATTGCAAAACGAAACTTTGGGTGACTGCCCAGGTAGTTAGTTGTCTCTGTCATTTGTTGCACATTTTGGAAGTTTCTTGTTTGTACTTCCTGGTTGCTTAAGTAATATTACTTCCCTTCTCAGATCTTTGATGGGGTTGAAGATTAGATAATTGTAGTTACCCTCTACATTATTTAGACTCCTTGAAATAGAATGCTTAGTAAAACTTTTGTTATATGTTTCTTCTTAATATTGTTTGTAATTTTATATTTATTATTTGTTCCTATTGAATATAGTTGTATTTGGTTTGGTTCTGTCTTATTTAGACAAAAGGGGGAGATGAAGGGGAAGCCTAGCCCAAAACCTTGTTTTGTAAGGCGTGTCCCCCTTGGTTTAAAGGCGTGGCCCCCTTGGTCTAAAGGCGTGTCCCTCTTAGGCGTGTCCCTCTTAGGCGTGTCCCCCTTAGGCTAATATTGACTTATAAAATCTTGCGGGCCTGTGGCCCGCGCTCTCTTTGTTTTCCTGCCCTCCTCGCTGGAACCTTGGATTTGTAAGTTCCCTTTCCTTTCCTTTATTAAAACTGAATTATATATATTAAAGCTTGTCTGGTGAATCATAACTGCCGATCAACCACGCACCTACATCCAGGTTTGGGCAAAAGACTAAATCTAAATAAATATTCAATAAAATATAAAAACATGACTCACTTTCTATGGGATGTTTCCAGTACCAGCAACCATTTCTTGTACTTTATAGATGTGAGATGGTTATGAGAGACCTGGATAAATCCAGAACCCCCCAGCAGGAAGAAAATAGCCAAAAATCTAAGCAGGAAGAGAAGAATCAGAAATCTAGAATTAGCCGGTCCAGTGACTATGTTTCAGGAACTAGCTGAAGATAAAGTTAGATTGTAATCTTGAGAATAATCTTGAGAAACAGGGAGTTTCCCCCTTGTGATCATCACTGGTATTTTCGGAATTTTCTGCACCCTCCCTGCCCCTTTCGGATCACTGGGCTGTGGTTCCTTCCCTTAAAAACTTTTTCTCCCGGTCACTCGGGGTTGAACTCTTCTTCCCTTTGTGGGTTATGAGTCTCGGCCCCAGTGCACTGGTTCCCGTCTCATCTCATCAATAAACCTCATGTGATTGCAGCAAGGATGGTCTCTCGTGAGTTACTGGGGGGGGGGGGAGGTCATGTTTTTATGGTTTTGGTCTCTGGTCCCTTTAAGAGACAAACCACGCCCACTCCCTCCCCATCTGCTGAGGCAGGCTGATCTTCAGTTTCCGGCCTGAGCTCGCTCTCTTTTCCATCTTCCTCTCGGAGAGGCAGATTCACTTCTGCCTCTCTCCCCACTTCTCCGCTTCCCCGATTCCCCCCCCTCCCTCCCTCCCTCCTTCCCTCCCTCCCTCCCTCCCTCCCTCCCTCCCTCCCTCCCTCCCTTCCTCCCCCGCCTTCCCCCTTCCCCCTTCATAACACCCTGAATAAATCTTTAACCTCACTCTGCAAGTTGTGTCTATCCATGTCTCTGTCTCCCAGCCGGATGGCCTGCCATCACTGCTCGGGCCACCGCTCTGGGACCCGCAGCCTTCTCTGCCTTGGGACTGGCTGCTCGCAGAGTCCTCCGCCTGCCTACCGCTGCCGCCTGGGACTTTATAGCATTTGCTGCCTGCCTACAGCTGCCGCCTGGGACTCCGTAGCACTTTTTTTTAGGAACAACATGTGTTATCCTGAGACTTGAGTGAGAGTCTCCCCACACTGGGGGTCTTTCAGTTACCCTAAAATTGAATCAAGGGTTCAGTCTCAGAAGACTGTGTCTCACCCCCAGTGTCCTGCCCCCACCCCGGAGCTTCCACAGACCAGCTGGTTATAAACTGAGGGTGTTTTTACAATTCCATTCTGAGGTTCAATAATTTGTTCTAAAGGTTCATAGAAGAACTCAGGGAAACAATGAAATTTGTTGACTTCTTACAAAGGACACAGTATAGGAAATCAAGGTCATTAAACCAACCACACAATTATTTCTAGCATCAAATTCTCAAAAATATCTCATTTCAGAGGATTCCAATTTGGTCAAAATATCCTCCTGCTTCTAATAGAATGTTTCTCCCATGACAGCAATATAACTAATCCGATAAGGAAATAACTCCATACTCAGGCTTTACTGGGTACTACCATGTCTTCATTTAAGGCAACTATACTAGCCCAGTTTTTCAAACTGTGTCTCTGGGACATCCCCTATAGATTTTTGTTACTCTGAGACTTGGGAAACCTTTCCTTTGTAACACAGGGAACTGTGAAAGAGTTGTATCTGCTCAAGGGATACACCAACTTTAAGAAACCATCTTGTGTAAGGTAAGGATCCAACTGATTTCTCGGGAGACTTTACGCTTGTAGGAGCCAGCACTAAGCTGAGGTGGGAAAATGTTTAAAAGTTCCAGGCCAGCCTGGGATGCAGAGTAAGACTCTGTCAAAAGAAGAAGAAGAAGAAGAAGAAGAAGAAGAAGAAGAAGAAGAAGAAGAAGAAGAAGAAGAAGAAGAAGAAGAAGAAGAAGAAGAAGAAGAAGAAGTAGTAGTAGTAGTGGGGGAGAGATAAGTATTGAAGTTTCGCCGCAAGGAAAGTCATACCAGTTTATTGGTAGGGAGGGGGATGCAGAGAGGGCCCCTAGAGGCAAGAACAAAGGAGAGAGCAAGCATGGGGTGGGAGGGGTTTGCCTTTTATAAAGGGACTTTGCGCATGAGCATAGGAAGATCTCTACATACCTGCTGTAGCTGCTGACAAATTCTGTCAGGACCCTGAGAGCAGGCCAGCCTAAATGCCAGAATGCTAATGGGTGTGATACATAATGACAATCCCAGCACTCTGGAGGCTGAGACAGGAGGATCCAGAGAATTAAAGTGCAGCCTGGGATAAAGAGTGAAAGTCATTTCAAAACCAAAAGCAAGCCAAACCAAAGAAGGGTGGTGGTGAGTTGAGACTGAGGAGGAGCTCTTGTCTACTACTGACAAGCCTCTGGATTTGATTTCCACTGCCAGAAAAGAAGGGGGTGTGTGCAGCACAGATACATTCACATGGCATTAATGCTACAAAATAAACATGGAATAATTGAAGCAGCACAGAGGAATGACAACCTATGTAGCTACAGACACCTAATTTTTCTTTTTGGATTTTCAAGATAGGGTTTCTCCATAGCTTTTGGTTCTTGTCCTGGAACTAGCTCTTTTAGACCAGGCTGGTCGCGAATTCACAGAGATGCTGGGATTAAAGGTGTGCGTCAACCCTCCCCCCCCCCCCCCCCCCCCCCCCCCGGCTCAGCCACCTAATTTTTGACTAAATTGTTAAAAACATACATTGGAAAAAGAAAGTCTTTTCAACACTGGTGCTGAAAAACTATACACACATTGATGAATAAAATTAGATCTATATCTCTTACCTAGACTAAAATTTAATTCAGAATGAATCAAAAACCTTAATAAAAATTTGAAACACTGGAATTGATAGACCAGAGGCACAAACCTCTAAGATACAGGTAGAGGTAAGAACTTTCTGAATCAGATTCTAGTAGCACAGGAAAGAACCCCAAAGAAGTCACATGTGGGATTACATTAAAGAGCTACTGTGCATATAGGAAACTATTAACAAAGTAAAGAGATCTACAGAAAGTGGAAAAATCTTTGTAAATGCTACTTCAGAGAAAGAGTTATACTGTCACTTGAACCCAGAAGGATGGAAAACATAGACAGGTTCTGGTTAATGGTCTAAACAGCAAGTTCTGTGAAGGCCTGGAGGGGCTAAGGAGGAGTAAACCCCAAGGAGGGCACTGGCTTTGCAGGATCATTCTTGTTATTATTTTGGTTGCCTGCTGCTTTAAGAGGCAAGCCATGCTCACTCCCGGGGACCCCTGACCTCTCGCCACCATCTTGAACTCTCTCTCTTTCTGCCCTCCCTTGGCTTGTGCACATGCATCTGTTTCTCTCCCTTCTTTATTTTCCCTCTCTCTCTCTCTCTCTCTCTCTCTCTCTCTCTCTCTCTCTCTCTCTCTCTCTCTCTCCCTCCCCTCTCTCTCCCTCTCCCTTCCCCTCTCCCTCTCTCCCTCTCTCCTTTAATAAATGTTTAGCTTTATGCCTATTTTCTGTGTCTATGTGTCTTTTACCCACCACCGCCTGTTCGCATGCGCCCACCTACTGGTGGGAACCTGCCGCTGCCTGGCTCTCCCAGCCGCATGAAGGGACCAGCTCACCACTGCTACCTGCCACACCGCTAGCTGCTCGGGAAATAGGAACACGGGGATATTTTTTAAATAACAACAGTTCTAGTTTCATTTCTGTTGCTGTGAGAAAATATTGAATAACAGCACAAGGGAAGAGAGTTCACTTAGCTTAGTGTTTTAGGGCATAGTCTTTTATTGCTAGAAGTCAAGGCAGGAAATTCAAACATCATGTGTTAGTAACTTTTCTCTTACTCAGAGAAAACACTCTGAGCAAGGCAACTTATAGAACAAAAGGTCTGCCAGGCAGTGGTGGTGCACGCCTTTAATCCCACACTCGGGAGGCAGTGGCAGGCAGAGCTCTGTGAGTTTGAGGCCAGCCTGGTCTACAGAGTGAGTTTCAGGACAGCCAGAGCTACACAGAGAAACCCTGTCTCAAAGAAACAAAAACAAAACAAAACAAAGCTTTATTTGGCTAACAGTTCTAGAGCTAAAAGCTCATCATGGCAAGGAAGCATAGCCACAAACAGGCACGGTGGCTGAGAGCTCACATCTTCAAACACAAAACGAAACAGAGAGAGTGAAGTGGAAGTTTGGTGCAAGTCTATTCTCAAAGCCTGTACCCAGTATCATGCTTCCTCCATTACCTAAATCTCCCCATTTGGTACCACCAGCTGGAAACCAAGGGGTCAAACGCTGAGCCTACGCGGAACATTTGTTCAACCCCCCCCACCTATCACATCCACAGTCAAGAACAGAGAGAACGCACACATAGTTTCCTCCTTGCTAAGCGCTCAGTCAGCTTCCTCTAGTCGTAGAGTCTAGGCCCAGCTCAGAAAATGGCGTCACCACACTTAGAGGGGTGTCTTCCTTCATCAGTTAACTTAAAGGAAGTCCCCCAGAACCGGCAGCTCTTTCAGGACCTGCGTTCCATTCCCAGCACTCACAGGGCAGTCACAACTCATCTGTAACTCCAGTTACAGGGGAATCCGATGCCCCTTTTCAGCTTCCACAGGCACTAGGTACAGGCATACAGACACATGCAGGCAAAACACCCATAACACACAGAATAAAATAATTAAAAGAATAAGACAGTTTCCCGCAGACAGGACAACATGACCTGGAAAATACCTTTAAGACTCCTTTGATGACAAGCGTTAGTGTCACACACCTTTAATTCCAGTACTCTCAAGGCAGAGGGAGGTGGATCTCTATGAGTTCAAGGTCAGCCTGGTCTACAGAGCTAGTTCCAGGACAGCTAGGACGGTTACACAGAGAAACCCTGTCTTGAAAATTCAAAAAGAAGAGCTGGAGAGCTGGCTCAGCTATTAAAGGCTAGGC